>NC_092250.1:2712806-2865306 GCF_036320965.1 Panulirus ornatus | reverse complement strand
CCACCCCATCTACACCTGGCCACCCCATCTACACCTGACCACCCCATCTACACCTGGCCACCCCATCTACACCTGACCACCCCATCTACACCTGACCACCCCATCTACACCTGGCCACCCCATCTACACCTGACCACCCCATCTACACCTGACCACCCCATCTACACCTGACCACCCCATCTACACCTGGCCACCCCATCTACACCTGGCCACCCCATCTACACCTGACCACCCCATCTACACCTGGCCACCCCATCTACACCTGGCCACCAAACGATTTCTTTCTTTTTTTTCATCATTTTCAAACGTCCCCTGGTTGTTTACCCCGACACACCTTCACCAGTGAACCATCCAGGGGTTGGGATCAGGCTCGTAATTATGAATACGTAACCACAGTTAACAGTACGAATCACCAGTAACGACAGTTAACAGTACGAATCACCGGTAACGACAGTTAACAGTACGAATCACCATTAACAACAGTTAACAGTACGAATCATCATTAACGACAGATAGTAGTAGTACAAATAACCTGTAACGACAGTTAACGGTACGAATCCGCAGTAACAGGAATAAAGCAGCAATTACCTAGGGACAAAGGCAGGATTTACGCCCATGTGTGTACTGGACACACCTTCCATCTGACCCATACAAGGTCAGGTCAAAGGCCGGCCAGGCCCTCACACCCAGGGGATGGGGGGGGGGGGGGGGTTACAGTCGACCTCAATGGATTTAAAAACTGACGAAGATATAAGCCTAATCCAGGCCGTAATTTTTCTTCTATATCTTTCTGAGGCACACAGTAGCAAGGTCCGTGTCCATCCTGGGCGGAAAAGTGTTGCCCTGCCCCACCTTGGCTGGGCAGGGCAGGAGTGACTAACTGATGTGTGACGTCACAGGGAGTCTAGTCCCCCCCCCCCTACCCCCTGCGACCGCGCCGTATGGCAACACTGTCAAGGCCTGCACTCCAGATGACGCACTGTTACCAACACCACAGGTCGTCCTGACTCAAACCTCCACACGACTTGAGTTAGTCAGTGTAAGCAGCCCCACCACACGCCTCTCCCTTCTCCACCCAGGTCATCTTCAACCCCCCCCCCCCACATGACCTTAGCTAGTGTTACCAGCTCCCACGTCCTCGTGAACCTGCACACCAGTGCCACCAACGTCCAGGTCATCCTCCTCCTCCTGAGCGCCAGTGTCACCAACGCAGAATGTAGTCATCGACCTTGAGAAATTGAAACACTACTCACTTATCTCCTCCTATTAAAGATATTCAAACATGATTATATATATATATATATATATATATATATATATATATATATATATATATATATATATATATATATATATATATATAGCTACGTCTCTTCGTTGTATATCAACTAACTTATTTCTCTCTTGTGTCTCCCTGATGATGTGATTACTACACGAAAGTGCACTTGGCAACTTATCGTGTTCCATTTTCCCCGTGGGCTCATAGGAATATATGTAATGAAATACTTATCTAAATCAATAAAAATTACGTCCATTTAAATTTCCAACCTTCCGCGTGACAGAAAGGAAAACATGTAGAAAATTCAGTTAACAATACCATATATATAGATCTATATCTTACGTAAACGGATATTATTAAAATCTAAAGGAATACATTGCAAAATCAGACATGAGAGCCAGCCTAGATTGGCACAGTCAACAGTAAAGACGTGGTGTGTGTATGTGTGTGTGGGATGGGAGAGAGGGAGCAATAATATACAACCTAGCTGCTTCAGCACTGCAGCAGCCACGGTATATTATATCTGGGGCTCGCGCTTGGCTGGTCAGTGAAATATCCTGTAAGCGGTGGGAACCAAGGTGGTGCAACACACACACGCGCGCCCACCAGGCGAAGCGGAGAGGGTTTGAGAGCAAGGGACCCCTCTTGTGTACCCAAATGGATTGTGCAGCCGTTCGTAAAGTGGGGTTATAATCCTTTTGAGCAGGACGGTACGATCCTTGGTCTGCCCTTTGACTTCACTCTCAAGAGTAAGAACCAGGGGCCAGGCCTTCATGGGCGACGGGGTTGTCATACCCGGGTACCGTGAACAGAAGGGCAATGAAGGGGAGGAAATAACGATACAGAATCCGTGGGTGTATCTGGGAGAGTGTGGGATCCCACAGCCGGTGAAGTCGTGGTTATGGGGTGGGTAGGGTGTAGGGGAGGCAGACAGCCTCCCTCAAGCCAGTGTGGGAGTACGTGTGGGAGGAAGTGAGGAGGGGCGGGTGTGGGTGACATATCCATTGCATTATAGCCACCCTTCTCCCCTCCCCAACCCTTTTCTTACGACGGTGGCTCCTCACCTCCCCCAGGGATGAATGGCAAAAGGAATGGCCTTAAAAATAAGCATTATATAGGCCGTCAAATCAGTAGTGCTATCACGGTGGGTGTACGTACGGTGGTTGGGGGATGCGTGATGGTCAGACAATTTTGTTAAGACACCAACGCGTGTTGAAGAACGTGAAGCAACAGAAAAATACATTGTAAATACAATGCATGACATAAAACAAGGAAGATACTGCAGCAATGCAACAATACCTAGTGGGGAGCAGGCCAGATTCCCCTTCCCCTCCATGTTTCGGGGATGGGACCCGTGCGAAGATAAACCTAGCGAGAATCTTAGTTACGACCCCGAACATTAATGGACCCACAGTTATGGTGTGGTGGGCCAACAGTGGTGGTGGTGGTGGGCCACAAAGGTGTTACGGTGGGCCTACCAGGTAGGGAGCGTGGGTCAGTACGGAAATGGGGGGGGGACACTCATATGCCCGTTTTTTGTTTTTTTGAGATAACATATGAGAGAGAGAGAGAGAGAGAGAGAGAGAGAGAGAGAGAGAGAGAGAGAGAGAGAGAGAGAGAGAGAGAGAGAGAGGCGTTCTGTTCTGCTCTGTACACATGCGTCCATGTGTGAAGGCACACACATTAGCCAGGTACGGACTATGCATTAAGCTAGTTCCCCGTGGCTCCCGGGGAGACTGGTGGGCTGTTACTACGTCGAACAGCCTCTGCCACGTGTTGGGTGAAACATCCTGCGTACCTCACGTAAACAAGGCCCCCTGCACAATGCCAACCACTCCACCACAGTAAACCAGAGCACCAAGGTCGCTGGCCCCGGTGCCTTGGGCTGCCAGCACAACACGTAAATACACACACACACACACACACCTCCTCTATTATACCATGGTGTTCGTCCCCTCAATGTTATATCACTGTTGTTGATTCATGAATATCCTATGCCGTTTTACAACCCCCCAGGAGCTCACACCGAGTGAGCGACGTTATGACGCAGAAGTGTAGTAATGTGCGCATATCACAGCTCGTTTCCCTCCACCCTCGATGATGAGGTTTGTTCATTGGAGAGAGAGAGAGAGAGAGAGAGAGAGAGAGAGAGAGAGAGAGAGAGAGAGAGAGAGAGAGAGAGAGAGAGATAAACTTATTAGAAAGCAGGTAGACAATTTATTGGTAAGTAGCCGGTAAGGACCCTGATCATCGCTTTTAAAAATGGATAGTTAATTAAAAATGGTCCAGGTGAAGACTTCTTAAAGGAAGTATACATCACTAAAGCAAGAGTGAGCGTGCAGAGCGGGGGCGTGCATTCTCACGCTCCACGGAAATAACAAGTGGGCTTCGTCAGCGACCACTTCTGCCTCTTGATATATTGGCGAATCGCACTAGAATCAATTGCCATTGATACTTAGATGTGAAATAAGAGAGTGATACATGAAAAACCTTACATCACTCAGGCCAGATATATGATGACACATCGAAGCTCATCTCCAACCAGGGTAAATAACTCGAGAAAGAATAGAACCGGACCCACTGTTCACAGTGCGGTATGCACGTTACTAGTCTACCCGTTAGAGCAACGTCAAGAGGTGACATCATGTGAGCCCACTGAGAGATACAGTGAACATACGGTATATAATAACAGCATGATATAGATATGATAGATAGAAGAAGCCGCAAGTGTGTCAAATGTTTCCCTTAGACACATACACATAATTACGAGATAAATACACACACACACACACACACATATATATATATATATATATATATATATATATATATATATATATATATATATATACAGAGGCTAAGCACACACGCACAGCATCATTCTGGCAAGCAGAAGGCACAGGTGTAGCAAGAAGTAGAGAGGCGCCACAACCTGGGGCAGGAGGAAGGGGTTGGCCAGCCGCTAGCACGGTACGGAGGGGACAGTCACAGCTGGCAACCCCTTCCCCAGCCAGTACTGTCCCCTCGCCGCCAACACCACCCCTGGCACCAGGGACGAGCCGGGGGCGGGAGGGCACAGAGTAAAGGAGAACAACGAAAACCGATAAGCCGGGGGAGGTTAAACACGTACGGGGAGAGAGAACCTGATCACTGGATATGAAAGCTGGAAACAAATATTACAGGCTTAAAGATGGAAATATAAACATGAGGGCGACGTATGTAGGTAGATGCAAAAGAAATGGGTGGGACAGAGAGATTAAAACACGAGAATTGCAGAGGTTGAAAGTATGGAAGACCCGAACAAAGGGTAACAGGCATAAAATTTTTGAAAAATATATCGGAATGCAAGATGGTAAAGAGGTTAAATATAAAAGAGCATATGTCCATAAGAATGAGCTTAAGACACAGCAACACCAAAACGGAATCCAAAGGCTTAAATATCTACAGGTATTTCTGATACCCCATCATTACGACTTACATGGAAATGCGTTTAGAATGTGCGAGGGCGAGATGTGAATGAAGAATCTTGCTAGTCTCATCAGACAATCAACTTAGTGCGATATATGAAATTTCTATTGATGCTTAAGTTAGGGTGGAAGCCTATAAACACTTTACTATTGATAAAAGTTGAGGATATAACTGACTGAACCGCGAGTCTATGCACTTCCTCCATCCCACATACAGTACAGAATTAAAGGCGATAGACAAGCGAATCTCAACTGTACTTTCCGGGTTTGGTCAGCCAACTTCCACAACACAAAGGTATCTCCCACTGAAATATGGGAAACTAGTATGTGCAGCTCCAGGATAACTTATTTTGCTCGTTTGATTCATCGACTATTTAGACAATTACTCCCATTATCTATCTATACTGTATGGGGAGGGAGTTTTACATACGTGATGGCCCAGCTTTTCAAGATTCTCTGCTCTGGTAAGATCTTTTACACTTCTATATGGTGTTCACACTTACTATACCCTCTTTCATATACTCCGTTTATCCACCACTTTTTTTTTTTTTAAACTTTTAACAAGTTTCTTACCAAATTTTCATGTTAAGTCTTCTGGTTGTTCTATCCCAACATCTTTCGAAAAACTGTAAACTCTTGTCTACATCACTACCGTAAGGGATGGCAGGACATAAAGAAAACATTGTACTTCTCTTCCAGAATTAGTAGTGACGCTTACTGAAATTCGGCCTACCGTACTGTCTTAAGACCTGAATTATTCTCATTATGGCTGTGATCCCTAAGGAGTCTGACTGATGCCACTTGGAAATCAAAATAACATACTTGTATATGGAAATATGGAGTATATGCTGGAAACATTCAATCCTAGATTATTATGCTTAATATTCAATGAGGCTTATGAAGGGGGAAATAAAAGGCAAAATGGAATCACAGCATTATTTAATCAAATTATTTACAAAGGAAACTGCCATTTCACAAAGCATTATTGGAAAACAGACAATGAATTCACGATTCATTCACTCACATCTAATTGCAATATCAAGGCATAAAAATTATGACCCAATATAACTTTAAGAAAATACAAAATTCTTATTTATAATACATTTTATACACAATAAAACTCTTTAAGCATATTACTCTATCATTTACAAACAGCTGTCACAAAGTTGAATATTCAAACTAACTATAAACTTATTTGTAAGAAACCAAATCTGCTGGACTAGTATGTGATGTTTGCTGCTGTATACTAAACAGAAGACTTGATGCAGACATTTGTCAGGTTTGGCAAACACTGTGCCCAACAATTTGGCATACAGTCACTGCAAAGCCTAACTTTAGTTTAGACCCTGCTGGGACTGCAACTATGCTGGATAAGTATGAAATGAACACCATAAAGTTATGAATTTTTCAACAATTTCATGGTTCTGCCAACAGAGGAGTTTTCTCCTGAAGCTGTTGGAATGACACTGTAGGTGTATCACCACTGTCTGCTGAAGGTCGACCATGGAATGGAACAGAGGGGAATACTCCACCTGGAGGACCTGTTGGTCCTGACCTTGGATGTTGTGGGACATCAGTGTACATGGTCCGATGGCGATGTCGTTGATGTAGCTCATGCAGGTACAAGGTGCTAAGATTCATGTCTACAGCAGTGAGATCTTGTGGGAGGGTCTGGGCTAAACTTCGACCCATGATAGAAGATGGCCCAATGGTACTAGGGGCGAGAACTGGATCAATAATTGGTCCAGAGGTAACACTACTTGTCCCTATTGGACCCTCTACACCTGACTGTCCTGTAAGCTGGATGGATGATAATATTCCTCCACTTGGACCATGGCGTGAACCTTCAACATGGGACATTCCACCCCGCAGGCCTCTGGGTGACCAGAAGGACTGTTGAAGTTGCCCGCCTGCATGAGGACCAGTCATCATCCAAGGAGGCCGGAACATACTTGTATTTGCCACGCCAAGGCCTCCACCACAAGATAAAGAGTTCAGGGACGAGAAGAGGGCATTTTCTTCCTGCAATGTTGTAAGAGCATTCATATCTCTCTGAGCTTGTGTCCTTAGGGCATTTATGAATGCTGATGATTCTTGTGGTGGTCTCCACTTTGGATTTGTCATTGTGAAATGCAAGAGAGAAAGTTCTGTTTTGCCACCATCTGCTGTCATACCAGGCTTACTAGAGCCATCAGGTTGGTTGAGATCATCAGAGAGAATGTCTGGCTGCCATGTTGGACTACCATGCCTTCGAATATCCATCTGTGCAAAGGAGCAGACATCACCTACCCCAACAACCTCAACTGTAAAGTTGCGGTAGAAGTCTACTATATCTAAAGCCTTAAAGCGCAGCCTGAAGATCAAAATGAGAGGGGTGACAATGGGTGACACTAATTCTTCTAACATGTGTATAGCTCTATACTGAAACAACTGAGAGAACTCTTGTCGCACTTTGGAAGTGTGGGCCTTCTCCCTCCAGTGATCTGGGAGATAGTGTACCTCAGATAAGACCCTTCTCATCAGCATCTCAGGGCAAAACACAAGGTTTTCATCTGGGATAAAAACACGGCATCCAGCAAGGACTGCACCCAAAACTGTCATAATGGTCAGCACATGTTCAACCTGTAAAACATCCTCATCATACACACTCAAGGCAGCTAAGACAGCAAATACTGCTCCACAAATAAATGCAACATGTCTACCAATTAAAGCCATGATGGGAGAAGAGAAGATGTTCATGTATTGAGATGCAGCCTTGTATCCCCTGTTAAGACGTGATGAGATCTCATGATCAAGCTCATTAAAATGGCGGAGATATACTTCCCCATAGTGTGACCATCGACGACTTCCCAAGCTTCCAGGTTCACGTTTTATCATTTCCGCATAATAAAAAAAGGAATACAAAATTTGCAATAGAAGAACAAAAGGAAAGAAAACTAGGTTGGCAATACCAACATACAAAAATCTTTTACTTAATTCTTCAGCTAGCTCTTGTCGTTTTTCCAATCGTTTATATTCATCACTAAGATGCCAGTTATTCTTGAATGGTGCCAAAGGTCCCCAAAACAGCAACATTTCAATGTTAAAGCGTAGGCCTTTTGTGAGGAAGACTACATCCCCTGCAAAGGGCACTTCAAACTTGAGTGGAATAACTTCCTTATTTACCATTGCAATGAAGTAATTAGTGAAGCGAAGAATTCTATGATAGATGTCCAATTCTGTCAGAACTTCCTTGTGGATGCACATGCGCTGCTCGACCTGAAAGTAAACATTTAGAAATGTATGAAATTTTGGTGTGGGAAAACATATTTCAATTAAATTAGTATTTAGCAACTAAAGTTTGACATATTTGCGAGTATTTAAATAATGACTATGCTAAAGTGATATCATCTTTTCATACAACATTTAGAAAAGTCTATATCTTATAATTTTAATGTTTATATAAAGTTTATGTCTAATAATTTCACTTTATGCCCCAAAAATTTTGACACACAGGGAATATGTGGGAAGTATTCCTTCTCCCCTATATATATATACATTATACTTGATCACTATTTTCTGCTTCAGCAAAGTAGCGCCAGGAAACAGACAAAGAATGGCCCATCCACTCATGTACACATCTATATGCACAAAACATATACATACTCATACTTGCTTGCCTTCGTCTGTTCCTGGCACTACCCCGCCCCACAGGAAACAGCACTGCTACCCCTTGCTTCACTATGGAAGCACCAGGAAAACAGACAAAAAAGGCCGCATTCGCTCACAGTCAGTCTCTAGCTGTCATGTGTGATGGACTGAAACCACAGCTCCCTATCTATATCCATGACCCACAGACCTTTCTGTGGTTTATCACAGATGTTCCACATGCCCTGGGTTAGACACTGACAGCATGTCAACCCAGGTATACCACATTGTTCCTCTTCACTCTGTTCCTTGCACACATCTCACTCTCCTGTATGTTCAGGCCCCAATCATGCAAAGTCTTTTTCACTCCATCCTTCCACCTCAAACTTGGTCTCCTGCTTCTTGTTCCCTCCACCTCTGACACATATATCCTCTTTGTCAATCTTTCCTCATTCATTCTCTCCATATGTCCTAACTACTTCAACACACCCTCTTCTGCTCTCTCAACCACACTTTTTATTTCCAAACATCTCTCTTACCCTTCCATTACTTAATCAAACCACCTCACACCACATACAGTCCTCAGACATTTCTTTTACAACATATCCACCCTCCTCTGTACAACCCTATCTATAGCCCATGCCTTGCAACTATATAAAATTGTTGGAAGTACTATTCCTTCAAACATACCCATTTTTGCTTTGCGAGATAATGTTCTCTCCTTCCACACATTCTTCATTGCTCCCATAATCTTCATCCCCTCCCCCATCCTAAGACTTCCCTCTGCTTCCATGGTTCATTCGCTGCTAAGTCCACTCCCAAATATCTAAAACACTTCACTTCCTCCAATTTTTCTCCATTCAAACTTACATCCCAAACAACTTTGTCCCTCAACCCTACTAAACCTAATAACCTTGCTCTTACTCACATTTACTCTCAACTTTTCCTTTTCACACACGTTTCCAAAGTCAGTCACCAAACTTTGCAGTTTCTCAGTTGAATCACCCACCAGAGCTGTAGTATCATTGGCGAACAACAATTGACTCACTTCCTAGGCCCTCTTATCCCCAAAAGACTGGATACTTGCCCTCACCTCCAAAACTCTAGGACTTACCTCCCGAACCACCCCATCCAAGAAAAAATTAAACAACCATGGAGACGTCACACATCCCTGCCACAGACCAACCTTCACTGGGAACCAATCACTCTCCTCTATTCCTACTCGTAGACATGCCTTACATCCTTGATAAAAACTTCTCACTGCTTCTTGTAGCTTACCACCCATGCCATATACTCTCAAGAACTTCCACAAAGCATATCTATCAATCCTATCATATGCCTTCTCCAGATCCATAAATGCTACATACAAAACCATCTCTTTTTAAAGTATTTCTCACATACATCCTTCAAAGCAAACACCTGATCCACACGTCCTCTACCACTTCTGAAACCACACTGCTCCTCTCCTATTTGGCACTCTGTACATACCTTCATCCTCTCAATTAATACCCTCCCATACAATTTCCCAGAAATACTCAACAAACTTATGCCTCTATAGTTCAAACACTCACCTTTATCCCTTTTGCCTTTGTACAATGGCACTATGCATGCATTCCGCCAATTACAGGGACAATGGCCTGCTAAGTTGTAAGAAATATGGAGTAAACAAAGATGTTGGTGAAAAGGGGTCAAGATATGTTCAATCTCGGGCGAGTATTAATTTTTTGTTGTCCACATAAGATAAACTGTAAACATGCAGTAATTCTTGAAACAAAAACATGAATCTTTAAACCCAATCAAATTCAACCATAACAAAGTAGGCCTGTCTCCAACCCCAATTATAATGTAATACCAGACTCACAAATGTTAAAAGAGTCCTTTTGTCAAGTTATAAAAGTGTGTCATCCACAAATTATAAGGACTTTGTGATAACACTGATAAACAGTATCATGTAACGTCCAATTCAACTATGTATTATCTGTTAAACAACAGTTTCTGATTTGCAAAATGTGTGTCATCTTCCAGATGCAAAATATAAATCCAACATCAATATACTTTTGAACCCATGTTCAGGAGAATTTTCTTTTTTCCAATGAATTTTCAAATACTTAATCAGATCAAATGAAATGAAAGTTCACTATTTAGCTCTTCTGTCGATACAGGTACCCTGGTGCCACTGGCTTAAAGTCCCACTGTAAACTACAGTATCTTATTCCCATAACTCATACCTGAACATCCTCAATACTAAACACTATAACATTTCCAGTAAACAGAACATTCTACAAAACCAACTCATTCCACATCACTTTTCCTTCCTTTTTGCCTTCAGGTGGTAAACTTCACTTTATGCAATCAACCTTTTCCTTAACTGACACATTCATATTATACAAAATCTAACCAAAATTTTCTTATCATCTTTCCCCAATGTCAATAGGCACAGATTATCTCAAACAGATGATTATACATGACAGCTAGAGAATGCATGTGAACAGATACAGCCTTTCTTCTATTCCTGTCGCTACCTCCCTAGTGCAAGAAATAGCGATCAAGCATAAGAATAAGAAAAACAAAAAAAAATAATAAGTGAACCAGGGTATGTAAAGAGGCTGGGAGAAACTATGGGAAGCTCTGTAAGGCCTGGTTGTGGATAGGGAGCTGTGGTTTTGGTGCATTACACATCATAAGCTAGAAAATGGGTGTGAGCAAATGCAGCAGGTCTTTGTCTATTCCTAGTGCCATCTTACACCATTACCGTGAAATAAAAAATCTAAGTAACAGACATTAAGATCCTCCATATCTAAGTTACTTGTTCCACCACAGTGAAAATTTATCAGCTGCATCAACATTCACACAACTCCTACTCCTCAACTGTCCTGGAATTGCCCTAAACAGACAGACACACAACAGAACCATGCTTCTAGACTTCTTTTCTGTATGCAGTTAGGTCACTGCAGGAGTCCCATAGAAGGGATCCCACAACAGGAAGGTAAAGGTATGTCATACATACTGATTAATATTCATACTCTGTATATAATTTTTTTTATATATTTACTTATGTCTTATATTTAAAAATTTGCAGAGGGCCTTAAAAGAGATTATCAGAAAGGACAGGTACATGGAAAATCAAATTCAATATAGATAAATGCACAACACTTAGTTTGGGTTAAGACAGGGACACTGATTACAAGTCGGACATTAATACTAATTGTAAAACATGATTACAAGTCGGACATTATTACTAATTGTAAAACAATGTGAAAGAGATTTAGGGGTACTGGTGAGCAAGGATCTTAAGCCGCATCAACAATGTATTAAAGTGTGTAATATGGCTAATAGGATGTTAGGGTTCATTAATAGGACTATTTGCAATAAAACTCCTAGAGTATTACTGCAACTTTATCTTGCATTGGTGAGACCCCATTTGGATTATGCAGTACAGTTTTGGGCTCCATAATATGCAGTTGATATAGATTATTTTGATAGAGTACAAAGGCAAATGACAAAAATGATCCCTGGAATTAGAAATCTCACTTATGAAGAAAGGTTAAAAAAACTGAATTTACACTCACTTAAGAGGAGGGGGTAGAGGGGATATGACTGAAGTTTTCGAATGGGTGAAGGGCATTAATAACGGTAACATGAATAAAGTCCCCTGAATGGCACTACTGGATAGGACAAGAAATAATGGATTTGAATTAGAAAAAGATAGATTCAGGTCAGATGTGGGTAAATATTGGTTTGGGAACAGGGTAGTGAATTTATGGAACAAGCTGCCAAGTACAGTAGTGGAAGCTAGGTCTCAAGGTAGCTTTAAATGAAGGTTGGATGTGTTTATGGGTTCAGGCAGTTGGTTGTAGATTGGACAGACTTAGGACCTGCCTAGCATGGATCAATAAGGCCTCTTGCAGTGTCCTCACTTCTTATGTTCTCATGTTACGTAATGATGTGGGCACACAATACACACATTTAAGTTCCATTCACTTCAGAATCAATTTTCCCATGGAGTTCCATTTATGTAAACTTGTAAGATGTAGTTTTAAGTAATTCATCTCATCGGTCTCTTGAAATATCTCAAAACTTTGATAAAATTGCAGTTTACAGCCACAGATTTATCAACATGCTAATGACAATGATATCACTCCATCTTACTTCATGGATACCATTATTTGTAGATTTGAGGGCTTTGATTTTAAATGTTTTCTAAAACTATAGCACCAGTTCTACCAAAATGGCACGGCTTTGAAACAGAAAAAATGTGTGCAAAATAAAAGTATAAACAAAAGCATGACAAGTCAAACTAACCAAATATTCGTGTTCTGGTATTATTCCAATATTATTCATTCAACTAGAGCCTGTACTCAATTACAATGAAAGTTGATCTATTCATAATGTAAGTTTGAAAACAAGGTAACTTGACCTCTATGAAATAAATGGTTGTTTTGACAGGTTTTCCTCATTTCCTCTCATGTTTTTTCTGTTTCATATTATCTAAACACATTCCTTTACCTACAGAACTCTGCACACTTGAGGGAACTAATACCATATGGTTGAAAAACTTGCTTGAACCAAAAATCTGCAATCCTTTCACATGATTTTGTTGATATTCCAAAATATTTTCATCCTTAAAATACACTGTTCTACAGAGAGTTATATATATGTTATAATCACATGCTTGCACAAAATAATAAAACTAACTAAAAAGAAAGCAAGTCTCTTTATCACCTTTGGAATATAAGTAGTGCTGCTTTGCAATCCAAGTTTAGTGTTCATAAAATACAATATAAGTGGTGTAGCATAACTAAGGCATTTTCTATATTGAATCTTACAACATTAATAAAGTGAGAGAGTTAAGGGTAGAGAAGATATGGGAAAATGTGGGATTATTCTATGCCAAACTAGACCAAAACAGACCCTCTGCAAGACCTCTCATGAAGACAATACAATTACAGATCATGTTGGCGGTATACTAGTGTTGGAACTGACAATGGAACTTCCGTCAGAGATAACAGACGCTTAGTGATGGAGGAGTGGTGATATGTTAGATGTGGAATGGAAGTTTTCCATATAATTTGGGAAATATCACAATATAATGCAAATCTGCTTTTTTACACGACAGGGAAGTTATTAACAAACATAAAATGACAATGTACAACAAAAAAGATAAAAAAAATAAACTTGTGGTGAGCACCTCCTGCCAGTCTCCTCCCAGGGAAGTTATTAACAAACATAAAATGACAATGTACAACAAAAATGATAAAAAATATAAACTTGTAGTGAGCAACTCCTGCCAGTCTCCCTCCATTTCACTTTTAGAAAGGTATGCATATAAACAACTTTAATGCAGATAAATATTTGCAAAGTTTTAGTAAATATATAGCAATATTTTCCTATACAGCAACACGGCATGTGATCAAGACAGTTCACTCGCTGTGCTTCCAAGCAATTAGTGTCTGATGCATTCACAGCACAATGAAGCACAAAATAGCCTGTGATCAAATGTAAACAATAATCCTAACAATACTTCTTGCATAATGCTGAACACAGGGTAAATTTCAAATTCTAGAGATTAGTGAAGCTTCATGGGTTGTTTTCATCCTCTAAGTGTCTTAATTAATTCTACATTAATTAATCTCACATTTTCCAGGATCACAAATCACCACCATCTCTTAAAAAAACCTCGAAGAAAAAAAATCACTGCACCACTCATTCTATTCTATAAACACTAAACTTAACGTTGCAAAACAATAGTACTCATATTTCAAATGTAATAAAATTCATGCCAGTAAACTAGTAATTCACCCACACATTTGTATGTTTCTTACCTGCACTTCCATGACACGCTGTTCTACCTCCTCCCATGTGATGTTGCCAAGATCCTGGTCATGTATTCCCAGGGCCCTGTTGAAGAATAGCTTGATTTCCCAGAATTGGAAGAAAGTAAAGCTAGCATGGCCTAGACGAAGAACCCAGAAGACTGATGCCAGCAGGATTACTATCACTAATGTCCAAGAATAGTGTTCCATGCACTGATCGTGGGTACGTATTACATCATTTAAAGTGATTTTGTCTGTCTCATTCAGTTTTAATGTGGAAGGAAATCTGTTTCTAAAAAGGATATCGTAGTCGACACACGTAAAAAGAAAAGACGTAAATACAATAATGAATATGAATTGTGCTAGTTCAAACACATGTTGCAGCATCATACACAGAAGACCATGATTCTGATGGTAGTGGTACACACGCGTGAAGAAAGAATCCAGATCTTCTAAGTGATTCCATCTTGATTTGCTAGATTTGGGGACCACGTGGAATACCATGCTCGTATGTCTATCTGGCGAAAGATCGTCATCTCTCTCCCCGTCCTCATGCTCCACTGTGAGGCCATCTCCATCATTTGCCCCTCCTAGTGGCTGGTAACTCGTCTGGAAATTCTCGGACATGATGATGTCGTATCAACGAAGACAGTGGTTACTCTTCACATGGACCATCCATAGGCCTGGGTCAGTCGTGTGTTGTAGACTCCAAATCTCCAATCAGCTGATCCCTCAAGACAGGTACAAGCTCGTCCAGGCTGACCACTGCACATGAACTCGATTCTTCACCTCCCCGCTCCTCCTCCTCAGCTCATGCCTCACATCTTGGCTGCCACTTTGCAATATCTACCACGTGCTAGGTGTCTTTGTACACTTGGACGTCTATAAAGAAGGAACTACGCATGTAATACGGAGAATTGCGTTGCATTCTCACCCTCTTGCTGCTGGCTCACTGCTGTACTCCCCCCCACCACACAACACCCGCTACTTACGGCTCGGGTTCACAGGCTGGGCCTTTGTCCTCTCCTTCTCAATGACTACCTCAACCAGCAGTACTACTCCACGAGATACACTTCCAGAATAAAAGCTTGCCACTCTAAGATGGCCGTGAAGGTGACCAATACGTTGGATATAAGGCGGGATAGTGGATTCAGTCAATATTGCAGGTGGCTGAGGCCGTATAGGGATGGAGCTGGGGCCAGGCTGCACAACCCGGACCTACACCGCCAACAACCCCAAACAATGACAACATTTATCAACATCAATATATAACCAATAAATAAACTGGACTACTCTCTAACTATACATAAACCTCTCGGATAAATAAAATCATACTATTTCACCAATACGTCATCAAAAACAAAAATATTGCCTAAATGTATTTAATTACTGAAATGACTCATAACCCCTAAAATGCATGACTCATACCTACTAACTCTTCAGCTATGCTAAAGTACTCTTTTTACATATTTTGAAATATCCTAATGCTGGTGAAATATAGGCATTTATCACAAAATTCTAGACTTACCTTCTACGCCATCTTGCACGTAAACAAATCTGTCGTCTTCATCCTTGCCATTCTCTCTCACCTGCACTATAATTCTCTAATATCAAGCTATCATTCAAGCCTTGCCACATTCACATATCGGATTTAAAGAGTGGTTTAGGTTTTACTTATCTAACAATCCCTTCTTACGAGATCACCAGCTCTACGAATCGATAAAGTGTCACTCTTTCGCGCCAAAGTTTTCGAACGAGCTGTACAGTTGCCAGGTTGACTAGGGAAAATTCCCCTAACTTTGGATTTTTGTTACAAATTTCCCTATGAAGAAAATACTTGTGAATAATCGCATCTTTGTATTAGCTATATCATTTTCATATCTTCAAATATACATAAGCTGATATGTATGATTACTTCTTTCTTAGTAGGTGTCAAATACTGCCCACTTTATATTTGGCCCCCCATAACTCCTGGGATTTTTTTTCATTTAGTGTGTCGTTTGTAAAAGTTTGCAGTGAAAAAGAGGCAATCATATAGTTTATTTTTCCGGTTCCCCTATGTATTAAATCTAGTATTGGTGTTATTTTGCTCCGAGACTTTGGAAAGTTTTCAATTTTTTGTCCATCACATTTTTCTTGAAAAGGGAAATTTCCCTGAATGTGGCAAAACGGGTTAGGTTGTGACTTTTCATTCGTAAATTATCCGATTATTCTGCCTAAGTCAGTGATTTTCCCAATGTTATTATGATATAGATTATCACTTTTAGTCACTGTATGATTATAATAATATAAGTAAATATATAAAACTTTGTTATTCATTAAATTTTGGGGAGAATTGAGAGTTATCTAACGAGACAATAATTCGAGAAGTCAACAATGATAAGGATACGAACATAAGCAAAATCCAAGATGGCGTCAATTTTCTGTTCTCTCATTGGTTGTTTACTTCGAGTTCCATCATGGCGGTTTGTTATTCCGCGTGATATGACAGTGGCTCTCGTTTAAATGTTCTCAAACATAACTCTCCATCCATGTTCTTATATTTGAAGTAACGAGAATAACCACGGGTGAGTAGGGTTTTATTACAAGTACAGTACATATAGTAATTACCGTGTTGGCATTAAATAAAAGTATTAATGAAATGTACCAATGATTAGGATGTATACAAGGTACACTTGAATCAAAGGTGTCCTTTGGACTTGGCTGGGATATTAACGCACACAGGGGTTTATAGTGTGGCGTGAAAACTGTTGAGTACAGCTAATGACGTTATAGGAGGAGAATTATTACCTTGGCACGTATGATAACTTGGTAAGGTTGTTAATAGAATTATGTAGCCTTGCTAAACATATCAGGGAAGGTTTGAGAGAGGATTCTTTTAAAAATGGTTGAGAACATCAGTGAGTTTTAATTAATTGTAGAATGAGAAGGTTTAGGGAAGAGGACATGCAAGTCATTTTTGTGTGTGGCAAAACGGTAATGTGCACTACTCGTGGGCCTTTGATTTATTGAGGCTGAACTACTGTGTCCTGCCATGGTCTGCAGACTTCCATATTATTTCCACAGCGGTTACAGACTACTGTCTAGGCCAGAGTAGTTTTCCCTCTGTTTAATGACGGTTGACAGGTTAGTTTAACTTGAAATATAGCTTAGGGGCATCACAGGAGTAACGGGGATTTTGGAAGAATTGCTGAACTCCTTAATCTTAGTAGAAGTGAGTTAGATTGGGAGAGTATTATTTTTATTGCATGGTAATTAATGTGATGGTGGGTAGTGCTATTATGATAACGGATAATCTGGAATAAAAGTAAGTGAAACACTTCTAGCTACAGAACTAATGAAAACTTCACCTACCTTCCCCAAACTGTCCAAATTTCCCTTAATTTAATGAGAACAGATCATCAGACCTTGAGGAAGGACTGACTAGTACACTTTTAGGATATTGCTTAGTTGGTAAAATTCCAGTATTTCAAAATTGCCTTTGGAATAAGCTCAATTTTTTTCGAGCTTTTATATAAATCATTGTTTTTTACAGAAGTTAAATTGATGTTAACAAGTGCTAATATTAATTTGTATTCATGGATGAGAATTAACACTTAAAAGAGTGACAATAAATATTAGGAACTTATTTGAGGAATAATGGAGAAGAGAGTATGAGAGGAAACAATGGTAAGAAGTCAAGAAACTTGACTGGTAACTGTTTTACATGTAATCACACCCTTAATAGGCAGCATTGATTGAGCTGAAAGTAGTCTAAAAGAAAAGTGTCAGAAACAAATTCAGAGTTAGAATAAAGATAGATGCTAATTATGTAAGATTTTCATAGGGTCTGTTGATTTTTTTTTCAGTTTTTCACCAACGTAGCTTTATTGAACCCTACATCTGTTTTTCCTCATATTGAATACCTTTCCATTTTTTCGTTTTTGTAATGAGATGTCGTACAACAAATTATAGGTATTTATCCTCATAATTGGAGGCTAAATGCTGATTTTCTGATTGCTTTGTTTTCCTGTGATGCATGTTCAATTTTATTTTTCCATTCCTGTAATGAATGGAAGGTTTCTTGGTCCAGGAATGCATAAACGTTTATAATCAGTGCAATCCATTTAATAGCTGAAAGTCTTTATGTTTCAGGTAGAGATGGTGGGTGTGAGTGTAGTGCAAGTGGGGAGTGCTGTACGTCACACCCCACTGGCTCCACTATCACACGAAACAGACCCCACCTTGAACTCCGAGGACTCACACAAGGACTTGAGGAACAGCACTAGTCAGTTTCCAGTGCTTGGGGGGTTTGTAGGTGGTGGGCAGCTAGCATGGCGAGCCTTTGGACCTACTGTGGAAGTTATTGAACCTAATACAGGCACACGTAAAGCAGCTTGGACATTTGGAGCTATACTGCATAATGCTGGGGCTCGTGTAGGTGGTGTGCCAAGTGTATAGTACTTTTGTTAGTCATGAAGGAGATACGTAACTTGAGAAATTTTTGTATAGTATGCAGTATAATGATATGTGGCATATCTACATTTCCATTGTATCACTTGTTTTATTATTTTTATATCACAGGTATTGACAGATTATAGAAAGTTGATAACTTGACTTTCCAGGTTACCAGTGTATGCGGAGTGGGACCAGGAACAGTATCCCAGGTTGTAGTTGGAGTAGATCTTGGTGCTGACCGTAAACCTCAGGGGATGGTGGCACTCTTATGTCTGTATTCTTCAAGACTTACCCGTGTTTTTCACTTCACACACAAGGTAACAGTTTAGGGATATGTCTTTTTTTGGGGTGACTGTAGTTGATTGAAAAGATTTTAACTGGTTTATGATGAATATGATTATGTGTTATTCAACTTCCAAAGCTTCTATCATATGGAAGTACATAGTCTAGCATTGTTTTTAGAATGAATCATAATTAAAGGCTTTAATGATTAGCAGAATGCTCATATCTATAAATTTACACATTCATGTTTGAATTACCAGAAATGAAGAAGCTGGAGAAATGGAGCTGAAAAGAAAATTTTGTGTATATCCTTTAATATCTTCTTTGTGGAGGAAGTTTGTTCTGAGTGAAACTTTTGTTTCTAAATTAGTTTGACAACACCACTGGGAACCAGTTCTTTGAAAGATGCAAAAGAAAAGGAACCTGATGTTATAGGAAGATATTAAGTAAGAAACTTGTTAGAAAAGATTTAAGAAATGACTGTTATGGATGACCGGATTAAACTAATGAAACTTTGCCGCAGCCTCCAGAACTGTAAAAGTTCAGTAAGTTCTGTAATTATGAAAGTTTAAGGTATAAGGTTCCAGGAGTGTAGAACTCTTTCACTGTATTTATACTAAGTATTCACAAACTTACGCACACACACAGGCCTCTGAGGTGTAGTGCTTAGCATTACTAACCATGAGTCAGCATGGGCCAGCATGGGGTTCGAATCCTAGGTGTTGCAGTTGGCCTACACCCATCTCAGGTGTTCATCCTTCCCTCAGGGAGGATTGATAAATAGGTAACTGGCTTAGGTTAGGGTGGGCATTGCAGTATAGTAAGAATAGTGAAGGAGACCAGATCTGGGCTTGGAGATACTTGAATAGCATTCAGAGTCATGGATAAGAAGTTATTCAGCAAGCTCCTTACATCATACCTAAGGCCAAAAATAGAATATGCTTCTCAGGTATGGTCACAGCACCTAACGAAGCACAGGGAACTAAAAGAGAAGGTCCAGATGAGAGCAACAAAGATGGTACCAAAATTATGAGAGCTGAGTTACAAGGAAAGGCTATAGGCTGTAGGTTTGTCTACCTTGGAAGAGACAAGATTGAGGTCTGGCCTTTAAGTTTTTAAAACGTTAATGATGTAGACGTTGAACAGTTCTCATGGAGATGTTTGATAGATTAACCAGAGGACATAATATGAAAGGAAGCAAGACACTTGTCCAAAAAGATGCAAGGAAGTACTTTTATAGTATTAGAGCTGTGGTTGAGTGGATTAAGATGACTGTCAGCATAGTTTATGCACACAGCATATAGAAATTTAAAAAGTATGATAATGTTTAAAAGGTTAAGCCTAGTCAAGTTAAAACCTGTACAGTAGAAATAGTTTATTTTGAGATGGGGGTCTCGTAAACATAGATCTCTTCTCCCTTATTGCATAAATGTAATCACTCGTGTCTGTTTATGAGTGAGTCATATTTATATATATTAAGATACAGTCTTAACTATCCATATTTTCTTCAACGTATAAGATTGTTCATGACTGATGTAAGAAATTTACTCATTTTTTTAAGATGCTTTACCAATGCCAATAAACTTTGTTAAAGTAATTTAGAGTGTCTGAGGGAGTTTCCTATGATTTTCTTAATGTGATAATTGTTTGAATACTTCAGGTGACAAGCTTATGCATGGTGTCAGGTGGTGAAGTAAGCGTGGATTCTGGAACTCTTGCACCTGAGTTACGGCCCTGGCATGGCCTTTTAGTTGTAGGGACTGCACATGGGACATTGCATCTTCTTGATTTGGCTTTGGACCTGGGAGGTTAGTTTTGATTAGGTAATAGTGATATGTTAATGGCTGGAAGGGCATTTAATATTGTCAGTTACTATAGAATCTTTAGTGGATCTATCCAAGCAGTGAAAAAGTTTAATCTTAATCCAGTGTGAATATCCTTACAGGTGTTTTGGTACTGTAATTGTTTCAGAAGCTTTTGTCTGATTATCCTTAAATTTTACCATGTTAACTAAGGTATTTCATGTGTGATAAGTGTATAATTAGATTTTACTTTCTTGATGTATTTCATTTGTTAGTTATACTGGGTATAATTTTGAATTTGGCTTTCTTGTGCCATTCAAGTATATTTTTAAATTTGACCTTTTTTCTTAGGTATATAAACCTATTCCATAAGATTAGATGAAGAATGATTTATTTTTCATAAGTATAAACTTAAAACATGTTGATAAACTTTTCAGGATCATTTTGGCAAAAAGGTATTTCTCACCCAATTAAGAAAGCATATTATTTAGATTGTAAACATGTTTAGCATAGGTGGTAAGTGACCAAAATAAGACCCCATTCCCAATGGTGGTGGAATTGTTTCTGCATTATTTATCCTTTTTCTTTACTTATGCTTTAATGCTAATTAAACTAAAGGAGTTATATATGGCATCTATGGATTTGGAGAAAGCATGGGATAGGGGTGATGAAGATGACTTTTGGAAGGTGTTATGAATATATGATGAACAAGAAAGCTATTTGAAGCAGTGAGGAGCTTGCATTAAGAGAAGAAGGCCTGTGTATGAATAGGAATTAGAGGTGGGTGAGTGGTTCCAGGTGAAAGTCGGGCAACAGCAGGCATGTGTGGTGTCAACAAAGCAGCTTAACTTGTGTATGGATGGTTTGGTAAGGGTCTTGGAGAGAGGGATAAGGTCTGCAGTCCATGTTAACTTTACTTTTCTCTTTTATAACTTTTTTATATTAGTTTGTTATGTTTCTATGCATTTTTGTGATTATTCCCTCCCCTTTTTTACCCCATCCCATTGACAGTGTGTTCAGCTTTACTGGATATTAGCTTTTCAAAAGAGAAAAGGCAGTTTGCTGCTTTGAAATCAGAGACATGATTTAGAGACTGATCTTACATTCTCCTTATTTTAGGTGTATACTTGTATTGAAGTGAATTCAGTTTTCTAAATGCTATTAACCCCAACCAAGATGTATATGGAAAGGCTTCATTCAGGCTAGATTATTCTATGATAATCAGTTGTCATTAACTATATTCTTACCTGAATAGCAGTAATTTTCAAATAGAATGTTTGTTGTTTCTTTTGTAGGTCACAAGGTGTTGTCAGATGAGGTCTCTCCTGGAAATTTGATCGGTGTTGTGACACCTGACCCTCAAGCAGAGCGTAGTCGCATCACTGCTGTTATGCAGCATTGTCACCCAAGCATGTGCCTAAGTGGTCAGTTTACTTCTTTTATTTTTCCTAAGTGATTTGTTCTTTGTTTTACTCAACAATATTGGGTATTCCCCCACAAATCATCATTGAAACAAATTTTTGCAGCATACTGTCATGATGAAAATATAACATGTGCTCCTTTGCTGTCATTCCAGTATAACATCAGACTTACATCACATGTGTTTGCAGTCATTTTACTTAGAGAAATGTTTTCCCTGTTCATGATTTCTTATTCCGAATCCCCTCTAGATTATACAGCAAATTACTACATATTAAGAAAGCCAGTATAAAAATCATTGAAGGGCTTCATATAGCTAGCCACTATATGAAGTATAGAAATTAAGATTTATACTCATGTCCAATATTCATGTTTTGAATTTCTTACTAAAGGTGTACAAGTGGTGTTTTTGTAAAGACATGGTATTGGGAAATTTCATATCTCTGGCAAAACATTAGCTGAAGTTTGGCAGCATAATAGAATAGTTTTGTTATATGGGGAGCATGTGTTTCAGAAGGTTGACTATGATTATGCAGTACAGATGCAAGATGAAAGAAAGAACAGCAAGGCAGTGATTGTAAGAGAAGTGGAGAGAGAAAAAAAAAAAATAAGGAGAATTGATAAGAAATGTGTAAAGGATGTGGTTACCTAGAGGACACTGCACCAGTCCATGCTGGTCATTAGTAGGAGGGAGCATATTGACCGTTGAATAAGGCATGGACATTTCTTTTTGAAAATGAGAAATGTGAATATTTGAGATAAAGATAATATAAGAAAGACAAAAAGAGAGATGTAAGAATATATTGGTCTTTGTGAGGTTATGTTTAAGTTTTGGAGAAAATCTGCAGTGGTAAACTTGGTATTACTGAGGTATGATAGAATTTTTTTAATCATATATTTGCACTTAGCAGATAAATGGGACATGAATTAACCTTATGAATTTAAGAATGTTTGCCAAGGCCATATATCATAAATTCATATGGATGAATAACATTTTACAGTATATGGCCAGGTTACTGTTTTTTTTTTGTGTGTGTGTGTTTGTGTAGGTCTGCATATTATGTATACAGTTTGTGTATGAGGATTTTTATGAATATGTGGATTGGGATGGCAAGTAAGCACAGGTGAGAGCTTTATGTCTTTTGTATTCTAGCTTGTGCAGAAGTCTTCTTCAGAGAGAATTAGTAAAGTACAGATACAATATATATATATCCTCTCAGGCTTATTCCTTCAACTTGCTGGATGCTGTATTCTGCCCTTCCATGGTCATCTGGATCCTTCCCCAAAGTCTCTTACCCCTTCCCTTCATATTATTACCACTCTTTTCTCTGGGAGGTAGGTCCAGTGAATGAAGTTGTTTCAGTTATTAGTTACTTCTCAAGCATATGTGTGGAGCTAAAAGTGCTTTTCACATTTGCCTGCTCAATGCTTTATTCATTATTTCAGCCTCTTGCTACTGTGATAGGCATCCATACTTGTCCATATGACAAAAAGTGCATGTAGTGTCCTGTGATGATTTTGTTGGTTATACTTCTCACCATTTCCCCATAGCACATAGCACTTTGCTTCAAAGTGACCAATGGCTTGGTTAGTTTCATATGTTGGGCCAAACCAGAGGAGAAATAGTGGTAAGGGAATATGGGGAAAAGGAATTGGAACTTTGGCAGGATCCTGATCTCTGGGGAAGAATATGGTTTCGTATCCAACAAGATGACGTGTCTTCATAATTTACTCATTCACTTAGAAGAAGGCTTCAGTAAAAGCCAAAAGTGTGGAGAAATAAAGTTTAAAATCTCTCAGCTCTGTTTACTCACTGTTCCAATTCTCATACCTGTCATAATAGATTATTGAAATATTTACCTATTTATTATACTTTGTTGCTGTTTCCTGCATCAGTGAGGTAGCACCAGGAAACAGACGAAGAAAGACCCATCCCTCAAATACACACATTTGTACATACATATACATATCAACATATACACATACTCATTTTTTTTTTTTTTTTTCAAACTATTCGCCATTTCCCGTGTTAGCGAGGTAGCGTTAAGAACAGAGAACTGGGCCACTGAGGGAATATCCTCACCTGGCCCCCTTCTCTGTTCCTTCTTTTGGAAAATTAAAAAAAATTGAGAGGGGAGGATTTCCAGCCCCCCGCTCCCTCCCCTTTTAGTCGCCTTCTACGACACGCAGGGAATACGTGGGAAGTATTCTTTCTCCCCTATCCCCAGGGATACACATACTCATGCATTTACATATATACACATGTGCATATTCATACTTGCTTGTTTTCATCCTTTCTGGCACCACCCTGCCCCACTGAAAACAGCATTGCCATCCCCCTGGTTTGGCAAGATAGTGCCAGGAAACATGAAGAAAGTCACATCCGCTCACACTCAATCTCTATCAGTCATGTATTATGCACTGAAACCACAGCTCCCTATCCACATCCAGGCCCCACAGGCTTTTCCATGGTTTACCTCAAATGTTTCACATCCCTGGTTCAGTCCATTGACAGTGTGTCAATTCCATTGTACCACATGGTTCCAGTTCACTCTATATCGTGCACGCATTTCACCCTCCTGCATGTTCAGGTCCTGATCGCTCAAAATCTTTTTCACTCCATCCTTCCACCTCCACTTTGGTCTCCCGCTTCTTGTTCCCTCTTACACACATATCCTCTTTATCAACCTTTCCCCACTCATTCGTTTCATATGTCCAAAACATTTCAACACACCCTCTTCTGCCCTCTCAACCACTCTCTTTATTACCATACATCTCTTTTACCCTTACATTACTTATTTGATCAAACGACCTTACCCTACATATTGTCTTTAAACATTTCATTTCCAACTCATCCACCCTCCGCACAACCCTTTGTATAGGCCATACCTCACAACCATGTAATATTGTTGGAACTAATATTCCTTCAAACATACTTATTTTTGCTTTGAGATAACATTCTCTTCTTCCACACATTCTTCATCGCTCCCAGAACCTTCACCCTATAACTGACTTCTGCTTTTATGGTTCCATTCACTGCCAAGTCCATTCTTAGATATCTAAAGCACTTCACTTCCTCCACCTTGCTCTTATTCACATTTACTTTCAACTTTCTCCTTTCACACACTTTTCCAAACTCAGTTGCCAACTTCTGCAATTTCTCACTTGAATCAGTGACCACTACTGTATCATTAGGGCACAACAATTGACTCTCTTCTCAAGCCCTCTCATCCCCAACAGACTGCATACTCACCCCTCTCTCCAAAATTCTTGCATTTACCTCCCTAATCACCCCATCCATAAACAAATTATACAACCATGGTGACATCACATACCCCTGTCACAGACTGACCTTCACTTGGAACCAGTCACTCTCCTTTCTTCCTTCTCATACACATGCCTTACAGCCTTGATAAAAACTTCTCTGCTTCTAGCAGCTTACCTCCCATATCTTATTAAGACCCTTTTCAAAGCATCTCAATCAACCCTATCATATGCCATCTCCAGATCTGTAAATGCTACTCTCTGATCTATCTATTTTTCTATTTCTCACGTACATTCTTCAAACACCTGATCCACACATCCCTTACCGCTTCTAAAACCACACTGCTCTTCTCCAATTTGATGCTCTGTACATGCCTTCACCCTCTCCCATCTTTTTATTCTCCCTAAAGTTTGATGATACTCTCTCACCCCAACTCTCATTATCCCTCTTTTTCAACTCTTGCACATTCCTCTTGACTTCCTGCCACTTTCTCTTATACATCTCCCAGTCATTTGCACTCCTTCCTTGTAAGTATCATCCAAATGCCTCATTTTTCTTTTTCACTAACAACTTCTTCGTCCCATCATTCACCAACCTTTGTAATCTGCCCACCTCCCATCTTTCTCATGCCACATGCATCTCTTGCACATGCAGTCACTGCTTCTGTAAATACATCCCATTCCTCACCCACTCCCCTCACTTCATTTGCTCTCTCCTTTTGCCATTCTATACTCAGTCTCTCCTGGTATTTCTTCACACAAGTCTCCTTTCCAAGCTCACTTTCTCTCACCACTCTATTCTCCCTGACTTCTCTTCAGTTTTGAAAACCTCTACAAATCCATCCTTGCCTCCACAAGGTAGTTATCAGAAACACTACCAGCTTCCCTTCTGAGCACATTTATATCAAAAGTCTCTCTTTTACACTCCTGTCAATTAATATGTAATAATGCCCATTGACCATCTCTCCTACTCACATATGTCTATTTCCTGGTGCTACCTTGCTAATGTGGGAAACAGCAATTAAGTATGATAAATATATAAATATCTCTTTACAAACCAGGTATTCCCCTTGTGTACTAGTTGTATCCTCAACTGCCACATTGCTCATCTTCGCTTTCAAATCCCCCATCTCTAATACCCGGTCTCATGCACCTAGACTGCTGACACACTCACTCATCTACTCCCAAAACACTTGCCTCTCATAATCTTTCTTCTCATGACCAGGTGCATAAGCACCAATAATCACCCATATCTCACCATTCACTTTCAGTTTTACCTTCATCAATCTAGAATTTCCTTTCTTGCACTCTGTCACACACTCCCACAACTGCTTCAGGAGTAGTGCTACTCCTTCCTTAGCTCGTCCTCACCAACCACTGACTTTACTCCCAAGACACTTCCGAACTATTCTTCCCCTTTACCCTTGACCTTTGTTTCACTCAAAGCCAGAACATCCAGGTTTCTTTCCTCAAACATACTACCTATCTCACCTCTGGTTACATCCACACACATTCAGACTCCTGAATCTGAGCCTTCGAGGAAGATGAGCATACCCTGCTTGCCTTTTCATGTGCTTTCTCTTTTAGAAATTGAAATACAGGAAGGGGAGGGTTTCCAGCCTCCTGCTTCTCCTTCTTTTAGTTGCCTCCTTTGACACCTGGGGAATATGTGGGAAGTATTCTTTCTCTCCTATCAGATGTTCATAATGTACAGATCTTACATTCCACAGATGGTATGAGCTATGGTGGACGATTTCATCTGATTGGCCCAGATGATAATATACTCTTTGAGACTTCAAGCCACCTTGTGACCATTACAGCTCTCACATTCATCCCACAGCTGGCATCTCTTATTGTTGGCTACAACTTTGGGGCATTCCAGATTATTAACCTCTCGTCACTGACAATTGAGTAAGTCTTTATGTTTTGCCGCTACACTGAGTATAAGGGAAATGGTACCTTTACATGTCTCTCTGGGACACATTCCTGTTAGCACAGCACATTAGAAGTATCACTTGATTGTAACATTATACTCTCAGCAAAGTTACCCTGTATGGAAGTAAGGAAGTGATTAGATTTGGGGGCATGTAATTTTTTAAACTCATTTTCAGAGTTTTTGCAAGGGAGTCGAGGTCAGATTGATAGATTAGAGAGCATGGTAAAAAAATGGAGGTTGGAGGTGAGTCTTAATATTTGGAAGTGAAGCATAGTAGGGATGGATGTGCAAAACTTGAAATTGAATAGAGTCATACATGGTAGAAGAGTTGGGAGTATATTGAAAGCTGCTTATCCAAGATTTTGAAGTCAGACATCCATCTTCCTTGCAGTCTGTTTGCAAGGAAGATTTATAGTTATTATTACCTTTGCAAGAATATTATGGAATGTATCAATTATATATCACATAGAGGCATGAAAATGCTTGGAAGGAAGCTTTAATGGCTGCAATGAGATATAAGGAATGTGCAAGGAACAGTTACAGAAATATATAATGAAAACTTCATATATGGTTCAAATCTGTCCTAGATGAACCCAAATTAGATAATTGTGCAACAGTAGAGAGGAATAGCCCCTCCATCATGGTAAAATCTCATATTGTAGTTGGTACTACTTTCTTTCCAGGCGTTTGTGAAGTTATTACATAATGTTAGTGTGTCCTAAAGTTTGTGCACTTTGTTTAGTAGTTGGGTGAGTTAGATGTAAGGTTATCAAAATGGGTAAGTAGTCAGAGAAAAGTTCATGTGGTGTGCTCCAGATGGTCTTTGTGTGTTGCTCTTGTGGGCAAAAACTGACATCTGGCAAAGTTGCCTGCTGGTGGTGGACTGGGAGTAGGCTCAAGATGTTGAATGGTTGTGGTCGCTTAGTGAGTAGTTCACCTCAAGGATCTTAGGTGTGAGTGTTAAGTTATTCAAGATGGTGGTGATTGAAATCTCCATTAGTTGGTCAGGTTCTGAAGCCTAGGAATGTAATAAGGAAAGCAAGTGGATGCGGGAGGTATGTAGGTGTTGACTAGCTTTAATGCTGGGGAGAAGAGAATAGCAAGGATGTTGCTATGCTAAAGTGTGAGGCAAGGGGATGATATTTATACTTCTTCTTGGTTGGTGTTTGGTTATGAAATAGTGTGAATGAAGTGGCTGAGGCTGTTGTAAAGAGTGGTGTGCTGAGCACATTGAGATGGTGTTATATATTGGTGTACATTTGCCAAGTAAGGATACGAGATCCTTTAGAAAATTGGAGGATTTGAGATTTATCCCAAATTTACATTTTGAACAAGATTTTTTAAGGTGTTTATTCATTTTCATTTTGTTTTCTTACAGTTGTACAAGTCCATTTGAAGATAAGATGCCACCTGTTTATTCTTTTGCTTGTCAAGAGCCAGAGAATGATCCAAAGAACTTTGTTTATCTATGGCTGTGTCGTAGCTGGGGCCCTGCAGGTTAGAATGTAGTTATTTGAATGATGTTTTTGTATATCATACTATTGACGGATCTTAGATGTTCTGATGATAGTAGCGCTTTCTAATCATTTGACCTAAATCTAAATAAATACTGTATCAGTTGAAATTCTTGTTATTTTGAATTAGTAGCCATGGTAAGTTATTTTCATTTTCAAATAGTTGTTGTTTTCGTATGAAGTACTATAGTGTGTGATATGATTTCCCTTTAAACCACCAGAGAGAAGCAGGGAGAACAAAACTGGAAGAGAGAACAACTCTCATGCATTGTGCACAATGTATGCCATGAATTATGACAACAAAGTTTGGATTGAAGGTCATGGATTATGGTACCAGGGCCTTGCATCCATATCTCCAAGATTTGAATTCGATGCAATTGGAGGTCTTGGTCTTCTTGGTCAACCAGCCAAGCCTAGTGTAGTATTTGCAGCCATGACTGTACGACAGACAACACCAAACTCTGCTGCCACATCTGGGGGATCTTCATCAGTGTCTGCCCTTGCCACACCAGATGAGGACTGTAAGTTTAAACTGCATAGATGTATATTGATCAGGAATCATAAGTCTTGTGTAAATCAAGCAGCTGGAGTGAATGAGATTGTAGTTGAATTTCTCAAGAAAAGGGGTTGACATTGTTGTTGATTGTTTAGTCAGGATTTTCAGCATATGCATCATTTGGAACATTTTGCTTGAGAGCATGCATGTAAAGTGCCATCTTATAAATGCAAGAGAGACAAAAGTGAATGCTCGAATTACAGCAGTATAAGTCTTGATTATGCCTGGTAAGTTCTTTCGGAAAGTGGTGCTTGAGAAGGTAATGTCATGCATAAAGCATTGGAGTGGGGAGGAACAGTGTGGCTTCAGGAGATTTAGGTGGTGCGTGGATGCTTCGAAGAATTTCTGTACAAACTACTTAAAGAGAGGGAATTTTATGTGGTTTTCTGAATCACATACCGTGATTCATGTGAAATGTTGGGTAAACCATGGGAAGGTCTTTGGGGCCTGGATGTGGATAGGGAGCTGTGGTTTCAGTGCATGACACATGACAGCAAGAGACTTCTGTGAATGACTGTAGCCTTTTTTTTTCCTGGCGCTGCCTTGCTGACGCAAGGGGTGGCGATGCTGTTTCCTGTGGGGCAGGGTGGTGCTGGGAATGGATGTGTGACAAAGTTGTTTTGTGGAAGGTATTTCAAGTATGCATTGGAAGGAAAGCTATTAGAAGCAGTGAGGAGTTTTTAACCAGCTTTTACCAATCCATCAGCATTTGTTCACTGAATCCTGTAGTGTTTCTTCTAGTTCCTGTGGTTCCTCTTTCTCAATACTCTGTTCACCCCAAAATACCTTGTTGATTTTTTTCATAAGGAGAGATTGTTGTGAGATTTGGCTTCATATGTATTTTGTATTGGAGCTGGAAGGATGGAGTGAAAAAATTTTGAGCAATTGGGGCCTGAATATGCAGGAGGGTGAAAGATGTGCACTAAACAGAGTGCATTGGAATGATGTTGTATACTGGTCTTAGCGTGCTTTCAAGTGGACTGAACTAGGGCATGTGAAATGTCTGGGGTAAACAATGGAAATGTCTCTGGAGCATGGATATGGATAGGAAGCTGTGATTTCAGTGCTTTGCATATGACAGCTTGCATATGTATGTGAGTGGATGTGGCCTTTCTTCGTCTGTTTCCTAGCGCTACCTTGCAAGTGTGGGAAATGGTGAACAAGTATGAAAAAATATTAACTATGGATTAAATGTTTTTCAAATAAAGAGAATCTATTTCTTTCAGCTGGACCGGTTCCTGAGCAGAGTTTGTGCCTGTTTGGATGGGTCGGGGGTATCCTTGAAAATGGAACGATCTCCATTAATCACTATTTGGCTGTGTTTGACATCAATCAGTGGTATCAGGTAGGATGTCTTTTGTTATTAGAAAAATTAATTTTACAAGCAATATGTAGTTCACTGTTGTGGATGTTTGGTTACAAATGCCAGCAAAGAAGTCATATCATATGGTATTATATCAAACAAGATGGGTGTGTGACTTCTAAATCATGGCTAAGCAGCATTAAAGATAGTCAACACCTACATACCTCCCGCATCCACTTGCTTTCCTCATTACATTCCCAGGCTTCAGAACCTGACCAACTAATGGAGGTTTCAGTCACCACCATCTTGAATAACTCAACACTCACACCTAAGATCCATTCAACATCTTGAGCCTACTCCCAGTCCACCACCAGCAGGCAGCTTTGCCAGATGTCACTTTTTGCCCACAAGAGCAATACACAAAGACCATCTGGAGCACACCACATGAACTTTTCTCTGACTACTTACCCATTTTGATAACCTTACATCTAACTCACCCTACTACTAAAGAAAGTGCACAAACTTTAGGAAATTAGACTTGCTCCACAGACCTTACCATAGTTTACCCCAGACGCTTCACATGCCCTGGTTCAGTCCATTGACAGCACGTCAACCCCGGTATACCACATCGTTCCAGTTCACTCTATTCCTTGCACACCTCTCACCCTCCTGTTTGTTCAGGCCCCATCACTCAGAATATTTTTCATTCCATCCTTCCACCTCCAATTTGGCCTCTAGCCTCTCCTTGTTCCCTTCACCTGACACAAATATCCTCTTTGTCAGTCTTTCCTCACTCATTCTCTCCCATATGTCCAGACCATTTCAACACACCCTCTTCTGCTCTCTCAACCACTCTTTTATTTCCACATATCTCTCTTACCCTTTCATTACTTACTTGATCAAACCACCTCATACCACATATTGTCCTCAAACATTTCATTTCCAACACAACCACCCTCCTCCATACAATCCTATAGCCCATGCCTTGCAACCATATAACATTGTTGGAACTACTATTCCTTCAAACATACCCATTTTCCTCTCTGAGATAATGTTTTTTCCTTCCACACATTCTTCATCTCTCCTAGGACCTTTGCCCCCCCTCCCCCACCATGTGACTCACTTCCGCTTCCATGGTTCTATCCGCTGCTAAGTCCACTTCCAGATATCTAAAACTCTTCATTTCCTCCAATTTTTCTCTATTCAAACTTACATCCCAATTAACTTGTCCCTCAACCTTACTGAACCTAATAGCCTTGCTCTTATTCACATTTGTTCTCAACTTTCTCCTTTCACACCCTTCCCCATTATTGATTTTTATGATGAATTTGTTTTAATAGTCTGGTATTTACTGTAAAAAAGGACATTGATAATTGATTGTTTGGTGTTAAAAGCTACTGATAAATTATTTTTTTTATTTATTTTGCTTTGTTGCTGTCTCCCTCGTTAGTGAGGTAGCGCAAGGAAACAGACGAAAGAATGGCCCAACCCACCCACATACACATGTATATACATACACGTCCACACACGCAAATATACATACCTATACATCTCAACGTATACATATATATATATATATATATATTTTTTTTTTTTTTTTTTTTTTTTTTTTTTTTTTTTATACTTTGTCGCTGTCTCCCGCGTTTGCGAGGTAGCGCAAGGAAACAGACGAAAGAAATGGCCCAACCCCCCCCCCCCATACACATGTACATACACACGTCCACACACGCAAATATACATACCTACACAGCTTTCCATGGTTTACCCCAGACGCTTCACATGCCTTGATTCAATCCACTGACAGCACGTCAACCCCTGTATACCACATCGCTCCAATTCACTCTATTCCTTGCCCTCCTTTCACCCTCCTGCATGTTCAGGCCCCGATCACACAAAATCCTTTTCACTCCATCTTTCCACCTCCAATTTGGTCTCCCTCTTCTCCTCGTTCCCTCCACCTCCGACACATATATCCTCTTGGTCAATCTTTCCTCACTCATTCTCTCCATGTGCCCAAACCATTTCAAAACACCCTCTTCTGCTCTCTCAACCACGCTCTTTTTATTTCCACACATCTCTCTTACCCTTACGTTACTTACTCGATCAAACCACCTCACACCACACATTGTCCTCAAACATCTCATTTCCAGCACATCCATCCTCCTGCGCACAACTCTATCCATAGCCCACGCCTCGCAACCATACAACATTGTTGGAACCACTATTCCTTCAAACATACCCATTTTTGCTTTCCGAGATAATGTTCTCGACTTCCACACATTTTTCAAGGCTCCCAAAATTTTCGCCCCCTCCCCCACCCTATGATCCACTTCCGCTTCCATGGTTCCATCCGCTGCCAGATCCACTCCCAGATATCTAAAACACTTCACTTCCTCCAGTTTTTCTCCATTCAAACTCACCTCCCAATTGACTTGACCCTCACCCCTACTGTACCTAATAACCTTGCTCTTATTCCCATTTACTCTTAACTTTCTTCTTCCACACACTTTACCAAACTCAGTCACCAGCTTCTGCAGTTTCTCACATGAATCCGCCACCAGCGCTGTATCATCAGCGAACAACAACTGACTCACTTCCCAAGCTCTCTCATCCCCAACAGACTTCATACTTGCCCCTCTTTCCAAAACTCTTGCATTTACCTCCCTAACAACCCCATCCATAAACAAATTAAACAACCATGGAGACATCACACACCCCTGCCGCAAACCTACATTCACTGAGAACCAATCACTTTCCTCTCTTCCTACACGTACACATGCCTTACATCCTCGATAAAAACTTTTCACTGCTTCTAACAACTTTCCTCCCACACCATATATTCTTAATACCTTCCACAGAGCATCTCTATCAACTCTATCATAAACAGAGAAGAGGTAGTAAAAGCTTTGCGGAAGATGAAAGCCGGCAAGGCAGCAGGTTTGGATGGTATTGCAGTGGAATTTATTAAAAAAGGGGGTGACTGTATTGTTGACTGGTTGGTAAGGTTATTTAATGTATGTATGACTCATGGTGAGGTGCCTGAGGATTGGCGGAATGCTTGCATAGTGCCATTGTACAAAGGCAAAGGGGATAAGAGTGAGTGCTCAAATTACAGAGGTATAAGTTTGTTGAGTATTCCTGGTAAATTATATGGGAGGGTATTGATTGAGAGGGTGAAGGCATGTACAGAGCATCAGATTGGGGAAGAGCAGTGTGGTTTCAGAAGTGGTAGAGGATGTGTGGATCAGGTGTTTGCTTTGAAGAATGTATGTGAGAAATACTTAGAAAAGCAAATGGATTTGTATGTAGCATTTATGGATCTGGAGAAGGCATATATATATATATATATATATATATATATATATATATATATATATATATGTACATAATTCATACTGTCTGCCTTTATTCATTCTCATCGCCACCCTGCCACACATGAAATAACAACCCCTCCCCCCTCACGTGCACGAGATAGCGCTAGGAAGACAACAGAGGCCCCATTCGTTCACACTCAGTCTCTAGCTGTCATGTAATAATGCACCGAAACCACAGCTATCTTTCCACATCCAGGCCCCACAGAACTTTCCATGGTTTACCCCAGACGCTTCACATTCCCTGGTTCAATCCATTGACAGCACGTCGACCCCGGTATACCACATCATTCCAATTCACTCTATTCCTCGCACGCCTTTCACCCTCCTGCATGTTCAAGCCCTGGTCACTCAAAATCTTTTTCACTCCATCTTTCCACCTCCAATTTGGTCTCCCACTTCTCCTCATTCCCTCCACCTCTGACACATATATCCTCTTGGTCAATCTTTCCTCACTCATTCTCTCCATGTGACCAAACCATTTCAAAACACCCTCTTCTGCTCTCTCAACCACACTCTTTTTATTACCACACATCTCTCTTACCCTATTATTACTTACTTGATCAAACCACCTCACACCACATATTGTCCTCAAACATCTCATTTCCAGCACATCCACCCTCCTGCGCACAACTCTATCCATAGCCCATGCCTCACAACCATACAACATTGTTGGAATCACTATTCCTTCACACATACCCATTTTTGCTTTCCGAGATAATGTTCTCGACTTCCACACATTTTTCAAGGCTCCCAGAATTTTCGCCCTCTTCCCCACCCTATGATTCACTTCCGCTTCCATGGTTCCATCCACTGCCAAATCCACTCCCAGATATCTAGAATACTTCACTTCCTCCAGTTTTTCTCCATTCAAACTTACCTTCCAGTTGACTTGACCCTCAACCCTACTGTACCTAATAACCTGATAAGATACTTAGAATTGTATCCTTTACACTTATTGCCAGAATCCTAGCAGATGCTCTGCGATTTTTCTTGTTATCCCCCTTTATTACAGTTTCTTGCATACAATAGCTTCATCACTTTACAATCACGCCAAGTGTAATTATGTTTTTATTTAATGCACAACTTAAGTATATACGGAAAATTCAGCAGGAAGAGCATAATTAGAAAGTAGAAAAGACTATGTGTAGCATAACATCGATTTGTGTTGATAGCCACTGTGAAAATCACTGATTGGCTTGAATTTTATAAATGAGATGATTTCCCCTAACAATGTTGTAAGCTTCATTGTTTATAGCAACAAACTAACATTTCTTATTTTCCCATGGTGAGTCATGCACAAGGTATATTTCTTTCTCAGGCACAAATGCCATCAACAATGAAGCTAGAAGAGAACCACCTTTGTCCCTACATGAGTTTTCACAAGCTGGATAGGGTGCCTGGGGGTAACACTAATGAAGGGCCAAGTGAAATTGTCTTGGGTGCAGCCCCTAAACCTGCATCTTGGGCACGGCACATGTCACATACTTGTAACGACAGTGACTGGTTCCCAGCTGCACTGTCTTATGGTATGTTTTTTTTTTCCGTTTTATTGTAATTTGTTTATGTAATATTGAACACCCTAAAGCAGGTAGAAAATGTATATTTCCTACTTCAACAAGAGGTTTTCTGAATTCATAATTACACATTCTTAAGGTTTTGGTGACTATATGGCATAAGTGCAGTGAAATATTTTGGCCTCTAAAAAGATGTTAGTATCTTGTTGTGGACTTTGTATTTTAAACACCCTAATTCACAATCTTGAGATGCTGAAATATCCATAAACTTCTCTCAAGAGATTTTATTTGTGACCATTATGATAGTTATCAAACTCTAAAATGGCAGCATCTTGAATAGTTACAGAAAAAATCAATACTGCTGACACACTCACTCAGCTGCTCCCAAAACACCTCGTATGATCTTTCTTCTCATAGGCAGGTGCATTAACACTGATAATCACTCATCTCTTGCCATCCACTTTCCTTTTTTCCCACATCAGTCCTGAGTATACTTTACTCTTGTCCTCTCACCTACCCCAGACTTTAATCTGAAGACATTTCCATACCATTCTTCCCCTTTATTTATGAGCTTTGTTTGACTGAGAGCCAGAACATCCAGGTTTCTTTCCTCAAACTTACTACCCATCTCTCCTCTCTCTCTCTTATCTTCATGGTTACATTCACACGCATTTAGACACTCCAGCCTGGGCTGGAGTGGATGGTATTGCAGTTGAATTTCTCTTACTCAGGTAGTTCTCTTTTCTTTCTTCCTCACCCACACATGGACTGCTTGCATTTTGTCCACAAACATACAATCTCACCTTACCACACATAACACTTGACAACACTTAACTCACACATTTCATTCTTCGTAACTTTAGATTTGCCTGTGGTGAGCACTATGTGCTACCCTTGCCTTTTAGCAAAGTGGTAGGAGCAATATATAGAAGTAGTAAGTAGGAACATTAGGTAGGAAAACCATTGAACTGAAAATTGTCCAAATAAGGTTTACCTTAATTCTTGGTTCCTGTTGTATGAAATGTTGCAACAGTAGTGTGAGTTGCTCACTGTTTCCTGCATAGTGAGGTCATTCCAGAACCAGATATATTTTATTTGACTTCCTTTTCCTAACCTCCTCAGTAATCAACAACAATGTTAATTCATGTACTAAGTCTGTTGTTATGGATTTTATAGAACTTTCCAAAACAGTATTTTGCATTTTGACTACAGATGTACACTTTTTGTGTTTTTAGGGAAGTTATTTGAATTTCTAGTTTCTGCAATTGTATCCCTGAGCCTGGCTTTCCCTTTGAGAATGATATGTGGGATAAGGCAGGTTAACTGTGTAGTAATATTACTACCCTGGTTGGTTGCTGTTTACTACTTGCTAGCTGTGGATGGGGTTTTTCAGAATGTGAGGTTTAATAGAAAAGTATGGGCATTGGACTATACTGTACTTTATTGTGTTTATTGGTAGCCAATACAAAATGGACATTAGCAAAGAAAAGTATGTTGTGCTAAAAGGTATTAAGGTATTAATGTTTTTTTTTTCATTTTTTTTTTTTTTCCAAAGGAAGGAACAGAGAAGGGGGCTAGGTGAGGATATTCCCTCAGTGGCCCAGTCCTCTGTTCTTAACGCTACCTCGCTGAGGTGGGAAATGGCGAATAGTATGAAAGAAAGAAAGATATATATATATATATATATATATATATATATATATATATATATGGAGATATTTTAAGTCTATCAGTTGATATGGATGTTTCTATAATGGGAAAGAAGCTCATACCTTTAACATTGTCTTGGACAACTGCATTCTTCTATAGTTAGCCTTAATTACCGATAACCCATTGTTACTTTATTTACTTGCAGATGCTCATGTTCTGACAAGTGAAGGTTTAATGGAATACCGATGCCAGAGTGCACAACAGGCAGCACTCACCCACCTCACCTCTTGTGGGCCGTCGGCAATAGTGAGTCCTGAAGATGCTTACGCCATGTGCGTCTTTGCAGGTCTTATATCTTCTGATGCTCATCCCACCACCACAGGCTCCTGCATGGTAGGTAGAAGTTATTTCTTTTTATCTTTTTATATCTCTTAAATCTATTTCTAGCACCACATTCTTTCCCTGGTTTTTGGTAAAGTTAAGTATTTGTGGGTTGGTATACTCTTTCTCTCTCTCCTCTCCTCTCCTCTCCTCTCCTCTCCTCTCTCTCTCTCTCTCTCTCTCTCTCTCTCTCTCTCTCTGTTTATATGTCTATGTATTTTCATTACTACTTTCCTATTTTAATGGAGTGAATTGGGCACATACAGCTTCTGCGAGAGCTCATATGTGCATCCCCAACTCATGTCCCATGTGTTGAAGTGAAAGATGGACTTCCACTCATATAGAGTGAATCTTTCAATTTGCACACTTAACTTGATTTGTCAAGCAGGACCATCATCTCCATGTTTACTTGGTACTTGCACAGAATTCTACCATTACAACCAAACCCATTTATATCTCTACTGTCCTCATCTGAAGTTTCTTTCCTTAAACAATTTTCTCTACATTTCTGCATCTCCTCTGCATTATACATATCACCCTTGTAACCTGCCACCAAAGCCGTATCATCAGGAGGTGGCTACTGGCTTTGCTCCTATGTTCCCCTCACACCTGCACCTCTCTGTAGGACTGTAATTAATCTCCCTCACCACCCTAACCATAAAGAGATAAAACAGCCATGGTGCTATCATTTGACTCTGCTGCAGACCCACTTTCAGCTGGAGCCACTTGGCCTCCTCTCTTCCTTCTTGCACATATGCCTTACTCTTATCTGATAAATGACAATATTTTATGGAAAGGGTATTTGTGTTAAAAGTGGAGGGAACAAGGAGAGTTGGGGAGATGGAAGGATGTTGTGAATAGATGTTGGGTGTGTGCCAGAACATGCAGTAGTGAAAGGTGTTCATGAAATAGCATGAACTGGTGCCATGGTATGCATGAAATGGTGTTAACTGGTGCAATGTGGTTACACAGAATGATATACTGTCAACTGAACCATGGCATATAAGGTAGACATAGGAAACGCTGAAAGGTTTTTGGGACTTGGTTATGTATAGGGGATTGTGGCTTTGGTACATTACACATGACAGCTAGAGAACAAATGTGAGCAACTGAGGCCTTTTTCATAGTCTGTTCCTGTTTCTACCTTGCCAGTGTGGGAAATGGTGGAATTGTCTGAGAGAAAAAATATAAAGATATTTCAGATGAGTACGTGCAATTTACATATTTTGTATTGTCGATATTATTCTTTGTTACTTATGTAGATAGTATTGCCTTGAGAAATACTGGTGTCATCTTTTAGTCATTATTTTTTTTTTGTTGTTGTTAAGGTGATAGAACGAGAGGCTCTCTTGAATGTGGCTCTGGACCAACAGCTAGTATCTCTATTGGTACAGTGCGTTGCAGAATTCTCGGAGGGACGCTTCACCAACCTTGGGTGCTCATTACCCTCCCTTCTTGAGTGGGCATGGTCTCGTGTATGTACTATCAAGACCACCAATGATAATCAATGTAAGTTAAACTATAAGATTTAGTGTATGATGATGATGTAGGTAGTAGATTAGTCAACCTCAGATTTGAGTGAAAGCTTTATCTAATGAGAAGTGAACAGAGTTTTCTGTCCTGCATCATGGGTGCTTTTCATTTGAGTATTATAGTCCTTCATGTGTTCTTTCTGTCTGCTGCATTTTTTTCTTCCAGGCTTGCCTTTATTTGATCCTGACTGTGGGGTGATGAGTGCTGAGAGCATTGCAATTCTGCACCAAAACTTGACAAGCCTTGCATCTCTCACAACCATCATTACAGCCATTCGAGACTATGCGAATACTAACATGATTACTCTACAAGGTAAGGCTGCTGGAGGCTAAGCTGAAATCTATTTATTTAATTGTTGTTAAGTTTTAATGCAGAGAGGCTTTATGAAATGCCCGAGCATCAAGATTTTAGAATGTTACCATGGTAGTTCAATGTCTTTATGAAAGGGTGTTATTTAAGATGAAAATGCTTTGGAGTGATTGCAGTACATGTGAACAACTGTGAAAGAAAATTGAAAGTATCACAATTGTTACACAAAGATGATGGCATTCAGTTACCTCTATCAGAGAAGATGAATAGAATCTTTGGTTGATTTGTTGATATGTGTTGGAGGTTGTTGAAAGCAAATGCTAATTAAAGTAACATTTAAGTTTAGAAAAAGATGGGATGTCATATTTTTATTACCAGTTTAAAAAGTGAAAAATCTGGAAGCTTTAAGTGAATATAGGTATTTGACAATGAAGTGCAGAAAGAATGATGATAATAAAGCTTTAGTATTTGTAGAATCTGATGGGAGAGAGTGAACACCGAAAATACAGTGAATGGAAAAAAATCACGTTTAGATTCCATATGAAGCTTGCATGAAGGAATGCAGGACTTATTCCAGTTTTGGTGCAAGGATGTGAAACCTAGGTTTGTATGTGTTAGGATAGGTCTGAATTATTAACCCCTAGAAGTAACTTGCATTGTATTAGAGTTGGGAGGATAGATTAAGATAGAAGATATTAGGGTTGATATGGGGTGAAGAAATTGATATAAAGGTGTGAGTTCACTAGTTATTGAGATTTTGTTGTGGCCACCTCCCTGAAGGAATTACCATAGGGAATGGGCATCAGAGATATAGATAGATGCGTTGTTGAGGGTCTTTTGAGATGGTCTAGTTAAGAAGAATGTATACTAGTAGCAGATGATATTTTGGAACTGATCAAACAGCTAATGTAACATTAGCAGGGATTTGACGTCATCATACACAGTCAACTTGGCCCATTCTTTCCACACAGTCTTCAGTGTGCCCTAGACCTTCACCCCCTTACCCATCCTATGACTCACTTCAGTGCCCTTAGTTCCACTTGCTGCTATGTCCACTCCTATACATTTCAGACGATTCACTTTCTCCAAGTTTCGTCAATTTAAACACTCCAACTAACCTGCCTTATTATTCTTGTAGAAACTTCTCATTTAACCCATATTTTTTTGGACCTTCTACAAGGTCTTTGTTGCTTTCTTCTGATCCTAATATTCTTGTTCTTTCTGCAAATATTTCTCAACTTTTCAAAGGAAACACCTGTTGTGCCAACCATCTTCCTTTCCTGAAGCCACACTGATACTCTCCAGTTAGTTGCTTGAAGCATCCTCTCAGTTGCCATTCTCCCCTGCTCCTTACCTTGTTTGCTCTTCTCACTCATATATTTCCACTTTTTTTAAAACCTCTTCAAATCTCCACTGTATCCTCCACAAGGTAGTGATCAGACATCCCACCGGCTGCCCCTCTCAGCACATTCACATCCAAAAGCCTCTCTTTTGCATGCCTGTTGATTAGTATGTAATCCAGTAGTGCTCACTGACCATCTTTTCAATTCACATACATATATTTGCGTATGTTCCTCTTTTTAAACCAGGTATTCCCAATCACTCTTCGTTTTTTGCACAAGCTTTTCACCATTTCCATTCATGATACTAAATATCCCAAGCCCCTCAGTTATACCTTCAACTGCCACATTACTCACATTTGCATTTAAGTCACCCATCTTTTATAGCGTCAGAAATGCTGACACACTCGCTAAGCAGCTCCCAAATGCTTGCCCCTTATGATGTTTCTTCTTATGGCCAGGTGCACAAGCACCTGCACCTTGCAATCTGTTTCCATTTTTACCCACATCATTCCAAGGTTCACTTCCATACACTTTTTCACCCTACTACAGTTCTTTTTTCTGAAGTAGTGCTTCCCCTTCCATAGTCCTGACCCTATCACCAACCTCTGATTTTACTTCTTTTACCAACCCATTCTCTTTTTCCCCTTGAGCTTTTTTTCTCAGAGCCAGAACATTCAAGTTTCTTTTCCCTTACATCCTACCTAGCTCTCCCTTCTTTTGATCTTGTTTATATCTGTAAATGATATCAGAAGCATACACTAGCTTCGATTTTTAACTGGCAGGAAGCTTTAGATTTTTGTATGACAATGTGAGTACTTTTACTAGGGTTGTCAAAAGACCGTGGAAGCAGATAAAGGATTAATGTAGGAACAAGAAAGAGCCATGTGAAGATTCCTCAGAGATTCTTTTTTTTTTTTTTTTCTGATGCTACTTTGCTAAGATAAAAGAATGAGGATGTTAGAAATTATATACCTGAATTTGATTTTTACTTGTAGCAGTTTCAGTTTATAAACTGATAGGAGAGAGGTGAATGGACAAAGAACACTGGGAAACTTAGAGGTAGAATTGTTTATTTAAATAGACTTTAGGGTTTTCTGATGTACCTCACTTATACTTCCTTAGGTAAAACTTCATGTTGCTCATTACAGATAGAGCATTTGTAAACCATTTTTGAATTGGCCACCTCTGCTTCAAGGCAAAATGTACATCCATAAATGCTTGTAGTGGCATCCCATGCATTATTGCTAGGTAATACAACCTAAATTCTTTCCATACACTGATCAGTCTATGAGGAAATGTCATTTGAGGTCTGTATAAGATCTGTACTCTCATGTTTTGTAATGAATAGTGAAGCTCTGACACTCTTACGAGATAGTGGATATTAGTTATGAAAACCCACACATCTCATCATGTGTGTCTGACATTATTCCTGGTGTACCTCATGCCACTGGCAGTATAGCAGCTTAGATTAAAAGGCATGTAGCACATATAAACAGTATTTCACTGAATCAAGTTGTATATTTTATGTAGAAAATTGTTTTAGTTAGTTTTACCAACAAACTTTAAGGAGATATTTGTTTTTAGAATGTTTGAAGATTTCCCACTCACAAAGTGTATCGTAGGTATTAGCTCTGCCTTTGTGAATGGATTAATAAGGGCATTAAGATATTTCCATCGGGATTTTACAGGTGCTGGAGAGTTAGAGAGTCGAGTTCAAGTTGTAGGTCTTTTGATGCTCCACCTGAGTGTAGTGCTTTGGTTCTATCACTGTGGCCTTCTGTCACACACACCTACAGAGGATGTCATTGAGGACTGCCATGTACCATTTCCTGCTGATCTTTTGTGCCGTATTTACAAAAACAGGTAATTTTTTTGTTGCTTGCTTAGCATGACAGACATTCAGGAATTATTTTGTTGTATTTAATGGTTTGCTCTCTTAAAAATTTTCAGAACATTAAATTGTAAGTGAAATGCGAGAGATTTTATATGCCTTTTCACTTCCTGAAGCTATATGTTATGGATCTTAGATTTAATCCATTTGCAGTATTTGAGAGATGACACTGATGTAAATATTTATCTTTTTGTAGACGTTCTGAAATCCAGCGACTTAGTTCAGTTCTTGCTGGCAATGAAGTGCTTATGATTGATGGCTTGCTGGAGGACACAGCAGGTTCAAGTGGAAGTATTGGAAAGGCATGGGAAAAAGAAGGAGGTTGTGGAATGTATCCTCCTCCATCATTACATGCTCTCTTAGCAGTCTTTTTACTTCCTGATGTATCTACTACCACTAAACATCGCATTGTGCAGTATCTCTTTCTTGACCTGGCATCCCTCTTATCTGATGGGTGAGTGCAAGAATAGATTTTTTTAATCAAGATGTCTTTGCTATAGATAATGGTATTGATAATATAGTTAACATTTTTATAGTGAGGAGGTAGGTAGATAGATCTGTGCTTGAGTTTATATTCCACAAGTTTGAAATAGAAACAGGTATTGATAATGAGATATGTCTGTGACAAAACTTTATTAGTATTTGATGTATGAAGATCTAATGAAGAATTCCAACAGGTATGTCAGGGTTGTAGAGGAGCTTGTGAAATATCCCTCCAGCTTTTCACTCTCCCCATCTCATATCAAGCTGACTCAGGCCTTCTGGCTCCTTGATCATAAGGATTTTCAGGTTAGTTGTTGAGTACTTTCACAGTATTATTTAGGTGTGGAAGCATTCATTGCAGGCAGTGTTGCATTTTTTAAGGCTATACTACAGTTACATTTTTAGTGTGGTTTCCTGCATATCATTTAACCTTACCTGTGCATGACAACTCTGAATTAAAGATTGCAGTGACCTCATATAACCACCCATCATCCAGTTGAAATGCAAAATGTTTCCCATTATTTATGATTACACTGGATGTAACATATCTCAGTATAATTTTTACAACTTCAGTTTATCACACAATATGAAATTGAGGTTGTGTTAATTTTATAGTGTATTATTGTATTTCTAGTGTTATGAAATGTGTGGCAGTTGACCTCACTTGCCCTTGACAACTTCAAAATTGCAAAGAGAATCAGTTTATATAGGCACCTTCTATCCAGTTCCAAAAAAATATTACACATTGAATATGGCAGCTAATGTAGGGATGTGTGGAGTTGAGGGTATTGTTCATTTGTGCGTGATCAGTACTTAGCATTGATCAGTTAAAGATACAGCTTGTCATTTATTAAGTATAATTAAAAGTATTGTCATTGCAAGTAGTGTGGGTTAAACTTTTGTTATATTTTCAATAGTTTTAAAGTAAGCTAAAGTAGAAGAGAGGTGTACATGCTCATTGATGTCTGCATTCTTAAAAATTTTGTATATTTCTCCATGTAGGAGGGCCTTAATGTGTTGCTGGATCCATTGGTCAATACCAATGACATCACACCCTGGCAACATAGGCGTATAATGAAAGCTTTCCTGTACCAGGTTTGTTCCACGACGATTATTTGTTCTTTATGCTCTTCAGAGATGATGTTTGTGCTGTTATGTTTTAGTTAATTTTTTCATATTTTAGTAGTTTTGCTTTTCAGAAACAGCTTTATAAAAGTGTTATAGCTTTCTGACTTAGTACTAAAAGTTCTATTGCCTTTCTTTAGATATGTCTTGTTTTTTTCTGGAGCTGATGTTAAAGTTATAATGCACTTGGTTACGTAAAAATCTTGAAATTTTGTAATGTTGTTTCTGCTTGTGACTGTGCGTGAATTACTCATAGTTTTTTCCTCTCAATGCAGCTGTACTTAAACATACAAACAAAGTATACAACAAGGCTTTCAATCATGGTCTTTGGAAAGTAAGGTAGCTGTTAGATTAGCACCTTCCACCACCATCATACAGAGCTCACAACCCAAACAACAGGCTTCTTCACAACATATTTGGTCTTGAGTGTTGGGGGCTTCCTGCCAGTGAAATTAGATAGGCATTGTGTTTTAAGCTGCTAATTTATGAGGAGAAATAGTTTTAATTGCTCCAATAGAATGTTCTTATTGACATATCTTCTCTTACTCCGACATTCCTTGTACAATCAACCCATACATTGAAAATCCAACTAACCAATTAACAACACAGTCACCTCCTTGTTTCTTTAGAAATTCAACTGCAGTACCATCCACTTCATCCACCTTACCTTATTTCATCTTATGCAAGGCTTTTACCACCACTTCTTTCTTCACCAAACCATTTTCCAAGAGTCCACTTTGCCTAACTTCCCAATCCTAATGCACTACATCTACCACCCTATCATCAAACACATTCAATAAACCTTCATGATATTCACTCCTCCCTATCTTATCACTACTTTTAACCATTTCTCAAAATGCTCCCTTCACTGATGTTTCCATTTATTCTTTTTTTCACACTATCAGCCTTCGAAAACATCATATTTTCCCTGAAGCTTGCTGATACTCACTCACCCCACCATTCGTTTACCCTCTTTTTCACACCTTGCACCTCCCTCTTGGCATTCTGCTGCTATTTCTTTTATATTTCCCAGTCATCTGCACTCTTTCCTTGTAAATCTATCTACCTATCTATATCTCTAAAGCCCATTCTAATTGGAACTCCTTCATAGGGTGTCCATGGCAATATAGTCTCCATAACTAGTGAACTCCAGTGCCACTTCTTAGCCTTTATGCCGCTCACCTTAACAGGCCACTGGCAAAGGGCAGCTGTATCGCAGTGTTTGCTGAAGCTCCTACCTAATGTTCCAACTGACTACTATCTAATGGTCTTTCCCACTTCTTCTACCTAAAAGTTTTGCTTAATGCTTCTGCCTGAATGTTCTTACCTACTACTTCTATCTACTTCTACCATTTTGCCAAAAGGAGGCTTCGTGTTCACACCCGGAAAAGTTATGAAGAAAGAGCTGCGCAAGTTAATTTGTCATGTGTTATGTATGACAAGGAGAGATTGTATGTTTGTGGACAGAATGCCAGTAGTTCCACGTGTTAGTGAGGCAGAAAGAAAAGACAGCTACCTGGGTCAGAGAAGTGCAACTTGACAACCACTGAAGAAGTGGCTCATTTAAGCAGGTGTCACTAACCCTCCTAATACCTTGGTGGGTAGAACTGGTAAAATACCTCCCTAATTGATGGCTGTGTGCCAACTACTACCTACCTTTCCTTGTAAGTATTGCCAATACACCTTTTTTTTCTCTCGCTAGCATGATCTCACCTTTCCCTTCTCTTTCTTTACTGCCCACCTACCAGCTTCTGCATTCCCCACACTTCTCTCATACATATCAGTACTGCTTCTGTAAATACCTTCTAATCCTGTCCCACTCCTCTGTTATTTATTATTATTAGAATTTTTTAAGCTTTGCCACTTCCTGCATTAGTGAGGTAGCACCAGGAGTTGACAAAGGAAAGGGGTTAAGATGACTTTGTATGACTATTTTTCCTTGGGGAACAGGGGAGAAAGAACACCTGCATCATTGAAGATGAATGAGGGAGATTGGCATGGGACTGGAAATCCTTTCTTCCTATATTATAATTTTCCATAGCATAGAGCAGTTGTAGGAACCAGTAGAGGTTTTTTTTCCTGACTACCTCACAAAGGTGGGAGAGTGAATATGTATGAAAGAAAGGATAATGATAGTGATAAAGATCATTCCAAGTTCATTTGGCAGTTTTCCTTAGTGCATTAAAAAACTTCTACTTTTCTTTCCAAAAGGGTGAACACAGTCGAGCTCTGACGTATGCTCAGATCCGTCAACCCCCCAAGGTAGATATGGATGATATAAGATTGCATTTAACCCTTCTTCTGGCCAATGGACTCATCAGGGAAGCTTTTCACTACCAGCGATCTCATCGCATCAAGAATAATTCCGAAGATCTTCTAAATCATCTCTTCACTGGTGTGTTCTTTTATTGACAGATGATAGATATTTTTTTATTTCTTTTTAGATCATTTTTAATTAAGATATGCCTGTCATTTCCCCTTAAGTTTAGAAATTTGTTCTTGTTACCACTTTCCTTATATAATAGATTGATCCCTTGCCAGGTAAGTGTATCTTCTTGGTCTTAGAAATAGATTAGCCTGAAGAAAAGTTAACAGATTATCCAGGTAAATTTGCTGGTTTGTTTACATCTGAAATAGAATTTCCTTTAGAGGATTCAAACGTTATGCACCTGAAAGTGAGCCTTCACTTCTCATCTTTTTTGTTCTTTAGTTCCTAGTGCTCCATTACTTTAGTTAAGGTAAAAATATCAATAAGTCACAGTAGTTTAATGATGTTAGGTTATACAAAGCATTTAAAACAACATTTAAACCTAAGCCAGATCTAGATTTTGAGAAGATGAGCCTCAAAACTTTAATAATGGTAGTACTTTATTGCTCACAGAGAATTTGTTTTATGCCCATAAGTATACAAAAGAGAAACAGGCATGTAGAGGATCATAGATTACTCAAGAATATGCAATACATATAAGAGCATTCTAATTATATGCACAAAGTGTCAAGTCTGATACCCCATATTCATATTACAAATATAAACAAACATAGTTAAAGTCAACCATAGAATCATAATCACAGCTGGATGGAACAAACAATCTTGTAACGTGCAATTAGACTAGTTACTGATTTGAATTTTTTACCAGTTGTCGTCATTTCATGATATCAACATAATAGATGGTCATGATGATTCTGTATAAATTACATCTATGAATGACAGCTTTTTTGTACATATCAAGTAAGGATTTTACATTCTTATTTTTAGCTTACCATAACCACTTATGATTTTATCTAATTTCCTTTTCGATTCCTTACTGCTGTTTCTATACCAACAGTATATGGCCAAAGACATTAGAGACTGAACAATGCTTGAATAAGACAGTTCCTTGATTTTACTTCTGAAGAAAATAAGTAGCCACAACTTTGACAAAAGATTAGAAAATATTGATAAATTTGGCATAATTTTGAAGGTATTTTGTTTCATATTACAAGAGCAACAGGGGGAGAAAGGATAGTGTCTTCCAGATAGTATATGTAATAGTAATGATAATAACCACGCAGTGCTCCTTTTCTGCTTTAATTCCACGCTTTCTGCTGCAAGTCATTCCTCTCTCTCATCCAAGAGTAGCTTTATAATTTAGGGTGCACTTCATTATCAGATGACTCATTTTTCACATTGTTAGTGAAAAATTATGAGGAAAACAGCAAGCACAAGCAAAGTATATGTGAGTGAACACAAATGCTGGGTGTAAGACTGTAATGGTAAGCTTACCTTGTTGTGCTCGTTGACTAAGAGTTATGAGTCCGTTACCAATGACAGCCTCTGGCTGGCATGGCATTGGACTTCCAAAATTTGCAGCTTGTAGCCCAAGCACATCGTCAATCAACTTTTTTAAAGCTATTGAAATTCCAGCATGACATTATTGAGCCAGCCATTTGAATGTATGTGATATACAATTCTTCTGATAGAAAACATGTATTTTGTTTACATGTTTACTTTTTCAATTAATTGTCAGTTTTTAGTGTGAATGTACTCTCATGTATTGTTCCATTTCCTACATTTAGTGAAATGTCATATGCAAAAATGTGTTGTTTAATGCACTGATTATATTTAGATATTTCATAAGTAAATTTTTCATTGTTTGTCCCAGGATGTGCCATATAGTGTTTCTATTATGTTGTAAACAGGTTGTGAGCAGCTTGGCAAGTTGGAAAGTGTTGTTCATTTACCTCTCTCTCATTTTGAGGAAGAGGCACTTGTTTCCTATCTCCATGCTTCATCCAACCCATCAGCTCAAGACTATCTTCTTGTTTATTACCTGCAGAGGGCAAGGTTAGTGGTTATTTAGCATGATGTATACTAATTATAGTAACAAGTGCTTTATATGTCACTATTTGGTATCTAGTACATTAACTATATTCTCTTTTTCTCAGCCTTTGCTTTGCTTACTTCTTTTTTTAGGCCAGACCACCTCACCTTGACCTTGCTTCTGGGTGGTCTGTGTATGTGTAACACTTTCTCTCTCTTTGGGAGGGGGGATAAAGTGAAAGGCAGATGTGGGATGTTTGAGTAGGGGAGGTAAGTATAGGGAGAGAGTCATGGCAAATGGTTTGGTGGAAAGGGAAGAGATGGTGAATACCTTGCACAAGATGAAATGTGGCAAGGCAGGTGGAGTGGATGGGATTGTAGTATAATTTCTCAAGAAAGGAGGTAACTGTCATTGATTGGTTAATTAGGATTTTTGACATATATATATATATATATATATATATATATATATATATATATATATATTTTTTTTTTTTTTTTGCCGCTGTCTCCCGCGTTTGCGAGGTAGCGCAAGGAAACAGACGAAAGAAATGGCCCAACCCACCCCCATACACATGTATATACATACGTCCACACATGCAAAATATACATACCTACACAGCTTTCCATGGTTTACCCCAGACGCTTCACATGCCCCGATTCAATTTACTGACAGCACGTCAACCCCGGTATACCACATCGCTCCAATTCACTCTATTCCTTGCCCTCCTTTCACCCTCCTGCATGTTCAGGCCCCGATCACACAAAATCTTTATCACTCCATCTTTCCACCTCCAATTTGGTCTCCCTCTTCTCCTCGTTCCCTCCACCTCCGACACATATATCCTTTTGGTCAATCTTTCCTCACTCATTCTCTCCATGTGCCCAAACCATTTCAAAACACCCTCTTCTGCTCTCTCAACCACGCTCTTTTTATTTCCACACATCTCTCTTACCCTTACGTTACTTACTCGATCAAACCACCTCACACCACACATTGTCCTCAAACATCTCATTTCCAGCACATCCATCCTCCTGCGCACAACTCTATCCATAGCCCACGCCTCGCAACCATACAACATTGTTGGAACCACTATTCCTTCAAACATACTCATTTTTGCTTTCCGAGATAATGTTCTCGACTTCCACACATTCTTCAAGGCTCCCAGAATTTTCGCCCCCTCCCCCACCCTATGATCCACTTCCGCTTCCATGGTTCCATCCGCTGCCAGATCTACTCCCAGATATCTAAAACACTTCACTTCCTCCAGTTTTTCTCCATTCAAACTCACCTCCCAATTGACTTGACCCTCAACCCTACTGTACCTAATAACCTTGCTCTTATTCACATTTACTCTTAACTTTCTTCTTTCACACACTTTACCAAACTCAGTCACCAGCTTCCGCAGTTTCTCACATGAATCAGCCACCAGCGCTGTATCATCAGCGAACAACAACTGACTCACTTCCCAAGCTCTCTCATCCCCAACAGACTTCATACTTGCCCCTCTTTCCAAAACTCTTGCATTCACCTCCCTAACAACCCCATCCATAAACAAATTAAACAACCATGGAGACATCACACACCCCTGCCGCAAACCTACATTCACTGAGAACCAATCACTTTCCTCTCTTCCTACACGTACACATGCCTTACATCCTCGATAAAAACTTTTCACTGCTTCTAACAACTTGCCTCCCACACCATATATTCTTAATACCTTCCACAGAGCATCTCTAGCAACTCTATCATATGCCTTCTCCAGATCCATAAATGCTACATACAAATCCATTTGCTTTTCTAAGTATTTCTCACATACATTCTTCAAAGCAAACACGTGATCCACACATCCTCTACCACTTCTGGAACCACACTGCTCTTCCCCAATCTGATCCTCTGTACATGCCTTCACCCTCTCAATCAATACCCTCCCATATGATTTACCAGGAATACTCAACAAACTTATACCTCTGTAATTTGAGCACTCACTCTTATCTCCCTTGCCTTTGTACAATGGCACTATGCACGCATTCCGCCAATCCTCAAGCACCTCACCATGAGTCATACATACATTAAATAACCTTCCCAACCAGTCAATAATACAGTCACCCCCTTTTTTAATAAATTCCACTGCAATACCATCCAAACCTGCTGCCTTGCCGGCTTTCATCTTCCTATATATATATATATATATATATATATATATATATATGGGTCATCATGATATGCTTGAGTTTTGGCAGAATGCCTTTTTAGTACCCTTTTATAAAGGCAAGGGGGACAAAAGTGAATGTTCAAATTATAGAGGCATAAGCTTATTTAGAGTACCTGGGAAGTTGTATGGGAGAGTGGTGACTGAGAAGATAGTAACATTCACAGAATATCAGAATGGGGAGGAACAGTGTGGCTCAGGAGTGATAGAGGATTTACGGATTAGGTTTGTGCTTTGAAGAATCTGAGTAAGAAATACTTAGAAAAACAGAGGTATTTGTGTTTGGTGTTTTTGGATCTGGAGAAAGCATATGATATGACTGACAGAGATGCTTTGTGGAAAATGTTATGAACATTTGGTATGGGAGGAAAGCTGCTAGATGCTGTGAGGAGTTTTTATCAAAAGAGTAAGACATGTTTGTAAGAAGAGAGGAGTGTTGTTAGTAGTTCATAATAAGGTGGGTAGGCAGAAGGGGTGTATGATGTCACCATGGCTATAAGATTTATGTTTGGGTTGTTGAAGAAGGTGAATGCAAGGGTATTGGAGAGGGGCAGGTCTGCAGTCTGTCAGGGGTAATTTTTTGGGGGGAAGTCATTTGTTTTTTGGTGATGCCACAGCAAGTAGCAAAACCAAGAGAAACTGCAGAAGTTGGTGTTTGAGTTTGGGAAAGTGTTTGAAAAGAGAAAGTTAAGAGTAAATCTGATTAAAAACAATGTTATTAGGTTTAGCACTGGAGAGAGACAGATGAGTTGGAATATCAGTTTGAACAGAGAGAACCTGGAGGAAGTGGAGTGTTTTAGATATCTGGGAGTGGACATGGCAGCAAATACAGTCTTGGAAGCTGAAGTGAACTATAGGGTGGGTGAGGGGACAAAGATCCTGAGTGCATCAAAGAGTTTGAAAAAATAGGTATCTGTTCGGACAAAGATGGGTATGTTTGATTGTATAGTGGTTTTGACAGTGTTGTATGGATGTGACTCAATAGTTTTGAGGTAGATGAATATGGAATGGGATGGATGTGCTGGAAGTTATTGTTTCCAGTTATATATGCTTATTCAACTTTGTTTATTATGTATTTTTGATATATAGTATTGGCATACTTAACATAAACATTGGCCATTGTAGGTATGATGAAGCTGCATTGCTGCAGGACAGTCTTCGAGGAGGTCTGGGGACTGCGAAGAAGCGGCAGGGAGCACGGTCTGCACTTGTGCATGGCTACCTCACTCACCTTCCTGATGTTGCTAAAAGAGTAATTTTCATCATTTATGTCTTTTTTCTATGGTTCATATTGATGCTTCTTTTCACTTACTTTGTTTTTGTAATGGTACAGTATATTATAATGTGCTGTACTTCATGTAAATCTAAACTGAGAACAATGGGATGACGCTGTCCTGAGACATATAATAAATTATCGCTATATTCCTTTGTATTTTCTTGGAATATAGCTGGGCAGATGCCCATCTCATGGGATTTTGGACTACCAGCGGTGTCATTACACCTCCTAAAATGATCACCTTTAGATTGTTCACCAACCTGGAGCTGAGTTGACCAACAACAGTAAAAAGTGCATTACTCAGTGACCCCCCCCCTCTTTCTCTTTACTAGTAAAAAATATAAGGTTTCTTCTGTGAAATATATTTTGTACAGTATTATAGGAAATGTTTATTTTCCTCTTTTCCAGTTGACATCTGGTGTTATTAGGAAGAATGGGCCCACCCATTCCATCTATACAAAGCCTCAGCCTTTGTCTGCTCAGATTCGTCAAGCAGTATCAAGTCCTACATCACATGCTTCCAGCATAAATAAAATGCTGGAGCACAATCAAGAAGCTTGGCCTTCAAAATGGGGGTCCACAACACCCTACACACCTTTTAGAAACAAGACTCAAAGGCGTAAAACACATGAACCCGTTGAGCCTGAAGAGTTTAGTGATTTATTCACACCAAAGAGGAAAAATTTAAGGTATGGTTAATTTGAAATGCAGGAGTCTTTTATGTGTATCCAGTCAGATATGTAGACCATGAAAAGTGACTGATATGCAGTGGTTCAGGAATAAGTAAACTAGTCTAATTGGCATACATCTAGTCTTTAGCTGACATGCATAACAAAATGAAATCAAAGACTGCCATAGATCTTTCTTTCAAACTACTGTTATTCCAGAAGGAAGTGTTTTTGCATATGATATAGTATTTCCTGATTTGTTTTTTTTACATTTCTGAGTCCTTTATATCAGTTGCAATAGTTACATAAAAACATATATAATTTCTTTTTCTTTTTCCTTTTTTAAGCAGAGAAGCTTCACATGTGGTATTCCCTTCACGAGTTCAGGCATTGCATTCAAAATATACCGCTGAAGAAGATGGAGAGGTTGGGCTGTTCAGTCCTGCTGCAAAAAAAAGTCGTTTTGGAGAATCCTCCCTCATGCGTGATGATGTTTCAAAGCTCATGGAGTCAGTTCTGAGACGGAGCATTTATGGAGGAATGGGTGTAGATACCAGGTAGGTTTATTATTTAAGTACTATTTTTGCAAGTTATAATGTGTTTTATGAATGCTTTATACTTGTGCAGTCAAATGTTTGCAAAGGATGTGAGTAGTGTTAGGAGAACAAGTGAGCATTGATGAGAGTAAATGGGAAAGTGATAACAGTTAAGAAGCATGAAGAGATGTATTGAGTATATTGAAGGGCTGATTAATGGTTTAGATGATAGGATGGCACATGTAGGGAGGTATGTCCAGCATGAGAGACATGGCAAGTAGTTTTGTGAAGGAAGAGGTGGTGGTTGCCTTGCAGATGAAGTGTGGCAAAATGGCTCATATGGATGGGATTGCAATTGAACATCTCAAGCAGGGGTGATAGGATTTTCGGTGTATGTATGGTCGAGGGTGAGGTGCTTGGAGATTGACAGAATGTTTGTATAGTGCTTTTGTGTAAAGGTAAAAGTGAATGTTAGAAATACACAGTTATAAGTTTATGTATATACATGTGTATGTGGGTGGGTTGGGCCATTCTTTCATCTGTTTCCTTACGCTACCTCGCTAACGGGATACAGCGACTCAGTGTAATGATAAGTTTACTTAGTGTACTTGATAAGTTTTATGAGAGTTTGGTGATGGAGAAGGTAGTAAAATGCATAGGGCATCAGAATGGGAAGGAATATCATGGCTTCAGGAGTTGTCTGGCTCATGTGACTGTTTGAAGAATCTTATGAGACATATTTAAGAGAAATAGAATTTGTATGTGGTGCTTATGGATGTGGAGGGAACACACAAAAGAAGTTAAAAGGGTTAACAAGGTTACTATGTGGAAGGTGTAATGAATTTATAGTGTAGGAAGAAAACTACTATCATGCATTTTGAGAGGAGTGCTTTAACAGGTTTGATGTAAGGAGCTGAATCTTAGCATAAGGGGATTTGGATGAAAGAAGATGATGTGGCAGTTGAGGGTATAATCATGAGGCAAAAAGTCCTAGTTGTACATGAAGATTGGTAAAAAGTTTGGAAATATATATATACTGAAAGAGGAAAGGAGACTGAGGATATATGTTGTAAGCATAAGCACATCTGGATGAGGTTAAGGGTCAACTGTGCATTAAAGGATCACATGTTGACTGACATGTGCAAAGTTGAGGTTGATGGTTGTGATTGTGCTAATAAGGATTGCAAGTCGATTATCTGGTTGCTTTTAGTGGAGGTGAGAGTGAAAGTTAGTGGTGGATTTAGGAAAAGGAGAAATGTCATATGTATGAAATTGACAGTGGGCAAGCATTGAAAATTAGCCAGTGTGCAGAGATATTGGGAAAAATTAAATGGGAAATGGTATAATGTGAGACTTAACGAAATTAGAGAGTGGAAAGTATTTAGAAAAGCAGTACTTTAAGAGGATTGTAAGTTTTTTTTATGATGTGTGTAAACATAGGGGATTGAAGGTCAATGCAAGTAAAAGTAAAGTAATGGTGTTGAAAGTAAACACTGTGAAAGTATAGATCTTGCAAAGCCCTAAAGAGTGAGATATGAAAGAGTACAAAATTGATATATAGATAAGGAAGGGAGGAGAAAGACTTGAAGAGGTGACAGATTTTAAGTATTTGGGAGCTGTTTTAGATAAGTTTGGTGATACAGGAGAGGTAATAGAGAGAGCCGTACAGGGCAAAAGAGTCATTCCGTTCCTTATCAGAATGATGACGGGTAGAGGTGTAAGTATAGAAGTGAAGAAAGGATTAAGGGACAGCATGGTCCTCGTAACAGACCTGTATAGCCAAAATCTAAACATGAGATGAGTCACGGAGGTCAGTGGAGAAAGAAATGAGGGGTTTTATGAGAGATTTGGCATGGCTGGGAATGAATTATGGAGTGGTAGAGAGGGTAAAGTATAATAGTTTGAGGTGGTTTTAAGTATGTGTAAGGAATATGAGATGGGGAGTATACTTGGAGAGTGTGTGATAATATGATTAAAGGGGTTGGTATAAGAGAGACTACTTGTAACTTGTAATATAAGGAAATAGAGTGGAAGTGTACTTGAGGGAGAGAAATGAGGGAAAATGTGTGGAATGTATGCAAGGGAGGCATGTGAGGATAGGGAGAAGCGCAGACTTTTTGCCTTGCTAACCCCTTTAATTGGAGTTCCTGGAGAAAATGGGTGTCAGAGAAGTGTGTAGCATATAGCAGTTTGGATGTGTATGTATGAGAAGGGATAGTAAGTGTTGGAATGGATGAATATATAGCTGTAGTGAGAGTTACATGGTATGTGGGTAGTATCTTGAGGAATAAGGGCAAGTGATTTGGAGGAGATAAAAAGTAAGCAAGAGAGAGCAGTTGAGAGATGGGGTGAGAGATTAGTGAACTTCAAAGGGAATAAGAAAATGCTTGGAAGGAGGTGAATAGTACAGAGAATAAGTTGAGTCAAATGGATGGAAGTAATGAGAGCAGATGGAAGTGGTAAAAGACAAAAAAGATATGAAAAAGCAAAGAAATGAATATTTTCATGGATTGCAGAATGTGTGAGATTATAGAGGTGAATGGCCCTTGTTGGGATGAGGTGGTATACAGATTAAGTTTGTTCCTTATTCAGTTTGTATGCATATTTGCTTATTTTTGTGCCATTTTTTTTTTTTTTTTTTTTTTTTTAATGTGTTTGAAATATTTTTTGAAATTGTTTCTCTTCACAGTGTAACTATGAACATATCATCAGACTTGATGTCCCTGTTGCAAACTCCCAAAATTATGCGAAAAAGAAAGTCTGAGGTTCACCCTAGTACTGAATCCTCTCTTGTTGATACACCTCAGTCAATACTAAAGGTAAATTATTGAAGTGTTTTCTTTTATTTCTAATTTAATGTCACAAGAACAAGGAATTTAATGGGAAAAGTTACTCAGGTATAGATTGGTGTGAAATAATGCTAAAGAAATTAACCTGTGTAGATTTCTGGTGAAACATATGTTTAGTACAATTAAGGGAACAGGCTACCCCAATTTTTTTTTGATAATCAGTAGGATTGAAGTTAGGGTTTTCATTTGTATAAAATACAAGGTACATTTCCCTATACAGTTATCCGAAACATTTAAATGGGAAAGGAATAAATGGTTACAGACGACTGAGATATTTATTGGACATTGCTAATGTTTTTGAGGGATGTGATTATTCCGAAATTGAGATGGTCATTCAGGTCACCAGATGAGCCAGACTTCCTCTCATTTGAAGAAAGTCTCTCGACAATCCTGGGGTGCCTATAGAAAACCATGTTGTATGGTTTGAAATGTGGATGGAAATTGGACCATGGTTGCCAAGTATATTGGTAGGCAGGCCACTGGTGACATCCTGAAAATTGTTGGCATGATTATAATCTTAGAATATGCTTAGGAGCATTCAGGTCCACTGAAGTTGAAAGTGTGTATACGAACTCTTGCAAACACAGAACTTGGATTAAGTATGTATTTAGGCTTAAACACACACCATCAAACCCTACCACTATATTTGATCAACATTTAAAGTTATCAAAGTCTTTTAATTCAGTTTAAAAATGCCATTAATGCCATTAATGAAAGCTGTGTAGGTATGTATATTTGCGTGTGTGGACGTATGTATATACATGTGTATGGGGGTGGGTTGGGCCATTTCTTTCGTCTGTTTCCTTGCGCTACCTCGCAAACACGGGAGACCGGCAAAAAAAAAAAAAAAAAAAAAATAATGAAAGTGGTTGAAACAGAAAATCAATTCAAGAAATAAGTTTTGCATGTTACTCCTGGGAAGTTCATATAATCAAACTGCTGGATTAGTTGAAAACAATCAAAAGCAGATTCTACTTGAATAACAAGCAGTAGGCTCCTTCCCCATGATTCTATTTATGGTTAAAAATGTGATGATGTAGGTTTTATTGTGATTACTCTGTAGCAAAATATTCTATATTTACTGTGTAACTGTTGAGTAGTCAGGCTGTGCTTAGACTAACTGAGCAGTCCCCAAAAGAGAAATATGCACTATACTGTGATTCCTAGAGTATACTCCAGCCTTTACCACACTATGCTCCAGTGCATCCTATGGTTCAGAAAGTCAAAGACTGGACTGTAAGAATCCACTCCAAGCATGAGTGTAGAATTTTGATTATGTCCTGGACATTTTGGTATCAGCAGTTATGGAATAGGAGATATTGAGGCTAAAACAGTTATATCTACCAATCCATATACAATAGTTATACCCCACAACAAATTTATGGCCATGATAAACTATTCTGGAAGATATGAATGGCAAGCTAAATGTGACTTGGAAGCCCAAAGGAATAAAAAAAGAAATTGGGGAGGATAAAGAAAGGTGTTGATGTATAACCTTCATCTTTCAACAGGAATTGCCATTTTAGGCACTTCTTTGTTGGCTGAGGATTGGTTGTACTTTATTGACTCATGGTGAAGATATCCACCCCAGTATGTGATACCTGCACTTGCACTATTACCATGGAACATGTAACAGTGGAATGTCAAAAATATGAGTCAATGTCAAGTACGAATTACATTTTAGAAAATTAAAGAAATTTTACTTAAATGTTTTTGTGAATAGATTGATAAAATCTTTAAAGGAATGAGTGCTGTACAACCATTAATAACTTCAATTCTGTCCACCAGATAAATCATTAGCATAGGATATGTGCATATCTGCTTGTTCTCTAATTGGTATACTTGAACAAGATCAGACCACTTTAGTTTTTGCTAGGACAGTTTATTGCCCAAAACTAAAAGAGTGTACAAAGGCAACGGTTGTGTTAAAGAAAAAATATTGAGAGCCACCTGTCTCCTTTTGAATGTGGGAAAACACGCACAAGATATAGACAGGCAAGCTTGATACTGTATCACATACTTTTCTTTCTGTCTGTTGTGTTTATTAGATCTAGTGTAGATGCTCTTGATATTTTCAGTACAGTAGTAATAAAGAAGACCTATATCAAATATTTTCAGCAAATAAACTTAAGGAATGTTTTGTTCTGTTAATGTGTGTCCATGTGCTTATACCCATAATCTGATCATATCAGGTGCGTCAGATGGTGCAGAGGCCGCTAAGTCCATCCCCAGCCAGTGAGACATCCATCCCAGTGTTCCCACGACTTAGCACCAAGAAAGCCAGCATCTGTAGGTGTTATAGAGAGCCATAAAGTCAACATGTAAATTGAGAGTCATATTGGAAATAGGTTTTCTATACTTGATACAAGTTCATGCCTTTGTAAAATGTCAGTAGTAGTAGCATAGACAATCATTGAATTTAGGCCAAACTTTTTAGGTTAAGTGGATGTGTCCAGTCTTAAAAAGAATGCTGTTAAACTGCCCAATCAGGAATAAAGTTTTAAAGGCCAGCCATATAAAACATCTCTTGAAGGTCGAGGCACAATGAGTTCCTGATAGCCATACTGTTTGGTTTTGAGATCCAGCCTTTCCATCATAAGAATCACTTGTTTGTAATAGATTTTACAGTGAAAGGAGGGTAACATATAATTTTGTTTATGGTATCAAGTATTCTCTATGATGTTTAGAATCCTTGCCCTCTAACAAGTTGTACAGTTTTGGGTAGAGGATCCCATTTTGGAAACTTTATTCCCAAATATGGTGCTAGTTTCTTCAAATGTAAGCAGTAGGCCTGCATAAGCTTTTAGTATGTTAATTCATGAGGCTGAATGGAATGTGAGTGAGATGAATGAAGAATATTTAGATGGAGAGGTGGTAGGTATTTTTAAATAAGGGCATGTGACATGTGACTAATGAAGTGAGGAATCACTGATGAAAGTGAAGATCTGGGAATTTTTTTGTAAGTTGAAAGTGTTTTTTTTTTTTTTTTTTTTTTTTTTCGGTCTCCCACGTTTGCGAGGTAGCACAAGGAAACAGAAACAGAAAGTTTTAGAAATATGATTTGTGATTGCATACATAGTGGCTCAAAATTATGCACAGAATTTGCTTGATAGATGTGAAATGACTGTAACTGTTGGATAAATACTTTTCTGTTTGAAAGAAGTGGAGAGTAACGACATTTCCTGGTAAAAATTTGAAAACAGTTGAATAAGTGGTTTTAGAGTAAAAGTCATTGGTATGTACATGACAAGTACGAATAACAGCATGCTTGATGGTCTATAATGAGAATTGTTGTCTTCTCCAAAACACAGCTATAGAAACAGCATCCACTGACCTTGAGAGCTTTACATCTGACTGATGTGGCTGTTAGTTTTACATAAAAAATTTTGGTGTTTTGAAGAAATCAGTGAATCACATTAATAAGAAAAGATTTATAAAACATACTAATTAGTAATCAGCTTTTCAGTGTAGGTAAAAACTTGCTTCCTTAAACTCGCTTCCACTACCATTATTCCATTTTCTGCCTTATCCATTCTGGGGGTATCTAAAACGTGCATCCTCTTAATATTTTTCCTTTCAAACTCACACCCCATCAAACCTGTCCCTCTGCCCTGCTAAACCTAATAACTTTGCTTTTGTTCACGTACACTCTCAACTTCCTCCTTTCACACTTTCTCCCAAACTCAGACACCAACTTATGCAGTTTCTTATTGGAATCTGCCACCACTGCTGTGTCATCAGCAAACGACTGACTCAGTTCTCAGGCTCCCTTCACCCCCTACAGACTGCATACTCACCCCACTCTCCAAGATCCTTTCATTTACCTCCCTTACACCTTCTCCATAAACAAATTAAACAGCTTTGGTAACATCACACACCCCTGCCACAAACCTTCCTTCACTAGGACTCACTCTTCCTCCTCTCTACTGACTTGCAGACATGCTGCACACTCTTGATAAGAGGTGACAGAATTTAGTATTTAGGAGCTACCTTGGATAAGTTTGGTGATATGGAAGGAGAGATAAGGGAGGGTGCATTTTAGGGTAGAAGAGTCTTTGGGTCTCTCACTAAAACAATGAACAGGAGTGATGTAAGTATGGAAGTGAAGAAATTATTAACAGACAAGCATAGTCCTCCCGACCCTGACCTATGCTTGTGAAACGTGGACATGGGATGAGTCACAAAGCTCAATAATCCAGGTTGTGGAAATAAGCTATTTGAGGAGTATGTGGTATAAGCCTTAAACTTGAGAAAAAAGTAGGTGAAAGGAAGGAAGAAATGATGGGGATGTATAAGAAATTTGGTACATTAGGGAGTGCAAAGGGAATGAATTGTAGAGTGGGTGAGACGTAGTACTTTAAGATGGTTTGGGTGTAAGGAAAGTTTGCAAGATGGGGAGTTTACTAGGAGAGTATTTGATAGTATGAATAAAAGGGTTGATGTGAGAGGAAGACCAATTGTGACATGGGGAAATAGAGTGGAAGAGTAATGGAGGGAGAAAAATTGTGGAAGGATGCACTGAATGGTGTCTGCAAGGGAGGAATGTAAGGACAGGGACAAGTAGAGGCTCTTTTGCAATGGTTAGTCCCTTGCTGGGAGTTCTTGGAGGAAATAGGCATCAGAGATAAAGATGAAAAAATAGATAGAATTGTTTACATTTTTTTTTTTTTCAGCTGAAGATGCATTACCAAGTCGAACCAGTGATACCAGCATGACTCCAAAACAGCTCCGCTTCCACCTTCCCAAAATGAGGTTGGATGAAGATCTTGTCAAGGAACAGGCTGAGGGGAAGGATGAGGTGATGCTTATAGATAATCAATATGTACCAGAAGAAGTGGTGACAGAAAAGAATGTAGAAGAGGATATAGAGATGATTGAATATGAGGAGGATGTTGAGGAGCTGGAAGATGAAGTAAGGGGAGGTGAAGTGGAAAATGAAGGGAAAAAGGAAGACATGATAAAGATATTGGAAGCAGTTCATGACATAGATGAATCTGAAAAACAGTGTGACCAAGAATTGGAGGATGAAGAAGAAACAGAACTGGAGGAAAAAGAAACTGAAAGAGAAAGAGATTTATTGCTCAAAAATGAACAAACAGTCGTCATTTCTCCTTGTCCAGATATTGATATTAATAGCAACAATCCTTTAAGGTTAGTAATACTCTCATCCACATCATATTTTGATAATGTAATGGTGGAATGTTGTAGTCTTTGACTGGCTTGATATAACAATCACCTGTATCAGTGTGATAACTTTGACATCTTTGAAATTGATGCAACTTTGTTATGGGTGCTTATTATTTCTATCTTTGTATTTAATTACTTGTGTGCATATATGGGAATGGTGTTTTATACTCATGAGGCCTTACCTCTTAACCTCACATTCTTGTCATACAGACTGAATTTTCAGGTGATGTCTGCAATTGCTTCGTATTTGCTTAGCTTGTTCTGCATATCCACTATACTGTCTCTGAAGAAATTTTTCCTCACATCCTATCTGATAATTTCCTTGCATATCTTGTGTAGTGCCTTCTGGTTGTAGAGTCCTTTATGATCTGAAAAAACTTTTTGTTTACCTTCCTGCCCAAGGAACCCTGATTTGAATATGGAAAGGAGAGGGAGCAATTGTATTAAAAAGTTCCTGGTTATGTTTGAGAACAGGGAGATGGTGTCATGTGTTTACAAAATGGTGAGATATGGTACAAGTTATTACAGGTGGGACAATGATAAAAGAGAAGGTAAAGAAAGCCTTGCAAAAAATGTTTTCCATTTCCTACATTAATGAAAAGTGCTTTCCCCATATCCATAAATGTCACATACAAATCTTTTTGTTTCTCATAAGTATTTCTCACTCATTCTTTAAAGCAAACATATGATCCGCACACCCTGAAACTACACTTTTCCTCCCCAGTCTCATACTCTTTACAAGCTTCATCCTCTTGGTTACCACTCTCCCATACAACTTAACAGGAACAAGCCTTCACCCTCTTGATTACCACTCTCCCATACAACTTAACAGGTACACTTGACAAACTCCACCTGCTAGAAGTAATGCCAAGAGTGAAAAGTCATCTTTAGGGATGCTTCATCATTAGGAACACAGTTTTGTCAAAGAACTTCTTATTCCAAAGGAGTCTACATTTTCCTGCTACTGGAAGTAACCTTGGGATGCAGGGGCCTGTAGAGAGAGGTGCTTGGTAACAATAGGACTTTCATAGAAATTGGTCCTGAGTAATTATTCTTATACCTGGGGATAGGGGAGAAAGGGTATTTCCCAAGTATCCTTGCATGGCATAAAAGGTGACTAAATGGGTTGGGAGCCAGGGGGGGGATGGTATGCCTCCCCTTCTGTTTTACTTTTCCAAAAGAAGGAACAGAGAAGGGGGCTAAGTGATGATTTTTCCCTCTTAGGCTCAGTCATTTGTTACGATGCTACCTCAACTAGAATGGGAATGCAAGGTAGCATGAGAAAGACAGCTGAGCATTTGAGGAAAAAATCTGTTAATTCTTTCCCCTCATCCTACTTTGGAGGCTGATTACATAGAAGGACATAGTATGAGTTTGGCAAATGGGATGGTGAAAAGAGTGGGCAAAGAAAGCCATGCAAAAGATGAATCTTTCTTTCCGCAGGTTATGGTTTGACCAGTCCTGTACTGATGCATGTTACATTATGGGCAGTGTACCTGGCCATGAAACTATACTCTTCCCCTGAAACCCACTTTACTTTCGCTCTTGCTTTGTATTACTGCAAAGTTATTCTTTGTAAAGTTAAGCACATCTTAGAAATTTTTTTTCTGGTTTGACTTTTTTTTTTTAATTATCATTATACTTAGTTGCTGTCTCCCGCGTTAGCAAGGTAGCGCAAGGAAACAGACAAAAGAATGGCCCAACCCACCCTCATACACATGTATATACATAAACGCCCACACATGCACATATACATTCCAACGTATACATACATATACATACACAGACATGTACATATATACACATGTACATATTCATACTTGCTGCATTCATCATTTCCCTCTGCCACCCTGCCACATATGAAAGACAGCCTTGTGCCCTTATTGAATTTCTACTTCCTTTTGCTCTTACCCAGTATCTTAACTCACGATGGCCTTTGACTGGAGTGTGTTTTGTCCTCATTTTGCCAGTTACCATTAAAGAAAAAAATTCTCAAGAAAGATGATGATGATGGTGATTGGTTTGTCAGGCTTTGTGGCATATGTATGGTTGAACTTGAGGTGTTTTTTGTTACCTTTTAATACTTGTTTGCTGTTTCCCATCAGGAAACGTCACTGAGCCTTTAAGGGAAAATCCTTTTGTAGCTTCCTCCTCTTTTGGAAAGTAAGAATGTAGGAGGAGGGTATCCAGTCAGTACTCTTGGAACATTTAGTCACTAAACAAATGAAGTAAACGCTTCCCCTTTTTTGCATTAAGAAAAAAAGTGGTTTGATGCATACTATTTAAACTTCATTTGATTACAGGCTTAGTCAAAATTCACTGTGTACCTACCACAGACAATGAGTATGTTCAATCTCAGTACATTAATACAAATATATTTTTGATACGTAAGTTATGACAGGTGTTTAAAATGGCACCCTCGTATTGCCTGGGCTGCTGGATCTCGGTGCATCTGCAATTGATCCAAGTTCATGAAACTTGGCTATCAACTGCTGCACTGTGTTTGAATGTGGTATGGGAGTGTAAAGATATTTTCAGAAAATTTCTGTTGCACTTTGTTTGTATATTGATCTTCAATATGTAACAACTGTTCCACCAAAAACACTCAAGCCTTAAGGGGTAGAACTATTTTTACATTGACACCTGTACACCCATTAGTATCTGGACACACTTTCATTCACAGAAAGACTGAGGTGACTTTGCTTGAGGAAGAAAGGGGAGGAGGAGGGGGGAGGTTGATCACCATACATTACTTGTCAAAAGTCACATAGGTTATTTGATTTATCAATAATACGAAGAATGATGTGGTTTTATAATTTGTTGTGTGGGCGCACTGAATTTTGTCTCACCCTGTAGTTTGCACGTTAAAGAAATATATAATTAGAGTAACATTCAGTTTTATCATGAAAAATTGTATTATGGCAGTTCTTTGCAAAGCCCTCTGACAGTTTGTCACTGTATCCTAAAAATTCGAAATTAATGATGACTTTTCATCTGATAGTATCTTTCAGAGATTCTTCACAAATGATGAGGTTTTATTAGCATCACTAGGAAACAGCTGCTTGCTAGGATTGCTTGCTTGCTTCATTTTTCTAAAAACTGGTGCAGAATAATCTGTCATATGGATGTTAGGTAAACTGCATTTATGTAAAGATTGACAAAAGCTTCATCTTCCATTTTTGGCTGTAACAAAGGAACTGTGCTAAAACTTGCTTTTCCACGGTATAAGCAATTAATGCACAATTACAGTAATATGAATTATGATTTTACATTTTGGCAGCAAAATAGATTGCTTCTTGCAATGGTAATGTTTTAGATATACCTTTACATGATAAGGAAGCCTTCATGTAGCTTTAGTAGCTAACATTATTTCCTAAATTTTATTCAATCTAAAGTGATGATGAATAGTCTATTACTCAGATATAACTTTGTTATGATTATCAACACAGTTTTCACAAGAAGGATACTTAGATGTGGTATATGATTATCAAAATCAGGACAGATCTTATGTTTCCTTTGATTATAAAGAATTTTAAGACAGAAAATCACTTTAATTTAAAAAGTTGAATGAAACTTCATTTTAAGGTAGAACTTCTTTGTACAGTACTTAGAACAACAATTTGCCAGTGGTCAGAAAATAACATTTCCAAGACTGTACCAGTATGAACATACATATTAATATGGGAGCAGAGAGATCAGATCAGCATTTGATCCTGTTTGAGACCATGTATTGCAGCAACCACAGGATTATTTTCCCCCTGACCTACTTCATTAAAGATCTGCCATCATTCCCTTACTCTTGTGTCAGGAATCCGGATTCTGGGATGCCAACGCCTCGTCAACCACTGCGTGGCTACGTTGCCAAAAGAGACAGTGTGGCAGCTGTATTACATCAGAGGTTAGCAGACTCCTCTTGGAGTCAAGCTTAAGGGTGGTCTATGTTGGGGTGGAGGCACATGCTTATTGCTCAATTTATGATATGTAGACACATTTACCATATATTTAGTGGAAGGGTATTGGTTTATTTGACTTGTGATTGAAATAAATTTCCAGATTTGGATCATGTTTTCATACTACTTTTTTTGAAAAGTTTTCTTGGTAATAGTGCCATAATTTGTCTTACTATCCATCTTTCAGTGACTTGGAGGAATGCACAGATGGAGTGGGCATGGAAGAAGCTGAAGGGGAAGAGGAAGAACATTCACTCGAGTATATTAGTCGAGACACCACCATGAATGAAACATACTACAGTTTTAATGAAGAAGAATCCTCAAAAGTGGAAGAGTCTGTGGATAGATATATAACAGAGGATGAAGATGAAGAGTTAAAAGGAGCAGAGAGGTCAAAGGAAGTTGGTGACAGCGATGATGACATTGTTTTTCTGGATGATGATAAAGAAAAGGAGAAAAGGATAGTATATATTGATGAAGTGTGCCCTAAAGAAAAAGAGTGTGATGAAAGTAAATCACAGAAAGAAGAGGATTCACAGTATGAAGGTTTGTATGATGACATGGATGAAGAATTAGAGACTGAAACTTCAGGTACATTTAATCAGGAAACAAAGAAAATGTGTGAGAGCACTTCACTGCAAGAAGGACACACATTAAATGATTTTGATGAAAAATCAGATAATCTGCCAAGCAGTGAGGTATGTTTGGAGAATACTGAACATTCATTGAAAGAGATGGCTGACAGTATCTCTAATGGTGAAGGCATTGAGACAGAAAGAAACAGTGAAGATGAATCAGAAGTATCAGCAAATGAATCTGAAATCATTAAAGTACTGGAGTTTTCAGAGAGTGAACCTGAAGAGTTAGAAGTGAAAGAAAATTTAGCCAGTAAGGAAGAAGAGTATGATAGGGAGGAAAAACATGGCAAGACTGTGAAAGGGAAGGAGGCTCTGGGCAATGTTTTGAATATCCCACAAAGTGAGTGTGAAGAAAAGTTGGAAGAGGAACCTAAGCTTTCCTTAAATGAGTCTGAAATCATAAGTCCACTTGAGTTTTCGGAATCAGAGAGTGAGCCAGAAATATTAGATACAGTAAAAGAAAAACTGATCTCAACGGAGAGAGATCATTCTAAGGAGGAGGAAGATACTGTTGACCAAGAACTAACAACAAAGGACCAGCAGCCAGTCTTGGAGGATCTTAAAATACCTTCTGATGAAGAGGAATCAACAAAAGAGGAAATACAATTAATAGCAAAGGAAGAATTAACCACAAAGGAAGCAGGCTCAGAAAATATACTGTCAACTATTGCGGATGAATTGCCATCATCAGAGGAACCAAAATTAGCCACGGAGGAAGAATTAATAAAAAACAGAGAATTAGTTTTTATGAAAGAATTGTCACCCACAGAGGGAAGTTCTGCCACTATAGAGGAAGAAGTTAAGCACCTCCCATTGAGTGATGAGTATAATGAAGAAAATGAAAGGCTGGTGGATAAAAATATAGTCATGGCAGATGTTGTTGAAAGTAGTGGAGAATATATTCTAAATGAAGATTGTCGAATTACTGAGGAAGAAGAGGAGATGATTACTGATACTGTATCTGAGGAAGAATTATGTGTTTCCCATGAGACATCAGAGCATTTCAGTCCTTTGCACTTTTCAGATTCTGAAAGTGAAAGTGAGGTAGAACATGATAGTAGCAGTGAAACCAAATCACCACATAAAGAAATTTCATCACCCTTAAATGAATACCAAGATATAAAAATGCCTGAAAGCAGTAACTATGAGATCATGGAAGTGGATGATGGTGGGGAGCAGAGCCTTGAAGGTGGCAGTGGAGATGTACCAGAAGTCTTAAACATTGAGCAGGGAGCAGCTTCTTTAGGAAGTGGTACTCTTAAAGCAGTTTTTTCAGGACAAGATGAAAACAGCGGTAGGATTAAACTTAGTATCGCTGAAGAGAAGAGTAGCATACCAAGTGAACACGAAGATTTGGAAGCCCCTGAACTTGAGAAGGTGATTAACCAAAGTGAAGAAGTGGAAAATGTAGGTAGTAATATTTCATGTGTAGTAAAAATTGCTGAATCAAAAGTAACTTTCAAAGGAAGTAAAGTAATAGAAACAGGAATCCTGACAATTACTCATGAGACAGAAACCAGTGAAGGCAATAAATCTTCTCGAGGTGATTCTTGTATTTCTAAATCTGAAGAAGCCTCGCCAGGTAAAATGGATGATGAGGAAATGCTTCATTCCGAACACCAGAAAACAAGAGCTTTGGAACAAGAGGAGTTGGTTGAGAGATTGTATGTTCAGAATAATAGTGATGACATTCATTTAGTAAACTATGATAATGAAATGGGGGTACTTGAGAGAATAGATACTGGATTGGTTGTGCCTCGAACTGATGATGAGAGTAAGGAAAAGATGAAGACTGAAATTTCTGATAATGAAATGCTAAAAAATCAGGGTTATGATAAGGAATTGCTTAAGAATCAAGGAGAAAATGTATTTTTAGAAACTGAAGGCAAAAAAGTGGATCTGGAAAAGAAAATTACTGAACTGGAATATCAAGTTTTACCTGAATCATCAACCAGAGATGAAGAAGAAGAAACATCCTCTTTCCAGATTGATTCATTGCAACAGCAAACAAAAACAGTGATAGAAGAACAGGAAGATGACTTTACTGCTGCTCCCCCAAGGAAGAGGGCTAGAAGTACCCCACTGACAGAAGTTCCTGATGAACCTCTTGGAGAAGATACTAAATCTGTCTCACCTAAAAGCTTAGGTTGGAAGAAGAGTTCAGGCACTCCGCCTAAAGTATTTGAGGAACTACCTGTGGCAGTCTTACCTAGAGAGAGTTCTAGACAAATTTCCAGCATCGAAGCTGGTACTACAGTTTTTGAAGAAAGTGCTTTAACAATGTCACCAAAGAGAAGTATAGAATTTTATATTAGTGGAGACAAACCTCATGCAGTTGCTGAAGAATCGACTGCTGGTACTTCCACAACAGGTACTGAAGAAACAACTTTAACAGTTTCATGTAGATCAGAGCAGATTAATGTTACAGACCCACTTAGTAGAGCTGATGAAGAAACTGCTACCACATCCCTCTTGATGAGGAGCTCTCCACAGAGGGATAGTGCAGATATCATTTCCATACCTGCAAAGCAAGACACCAAAGTAGCCTCACCACAACAGAATGTTAAAAATCCACTTATGGATATTCCTGGTAAATCTGTAGAGGACATATCTTTAGTAACTTCACAGTTGAGAAGTCTGAGGCATACGGATGCATCAGATTTACAGACCACAACAGATGATGATACAGTAAAGATGCCAGAAACCTCCAAAGCAACTCCTTTGAGACGAAGTCAGCGACTTAGAGCTGCATCACCTCACACGCCAGGCACTCCAAAGAAAACCAGGAAAATCATCAGCACCACAGAAGTTACTACACCAGTTAGATCATCATCCCAAGAACTGGTTGATGAAATGATAACAAGATCTGGAAGAAAGATTCGCCTAGTGCCAGTTCCAGTCACAAAATCTAAGTCACTAGCTACAGGATCTTCCCTTGTCACACCAACAAGAAGCTCTGTAGGAGAGTCAGTAGCTACTGAAGATATGCAGAAGGTGTCTCAGAAACTGGAATTAACATTTGATATTGCTGAACATAGTGCATCATCTCCCACACTAGAATATCATTCTGTTATTAGTCCATCAACTAGTGATGTGTTAGCTACCCCTCCAGGGTCACCAGCCAATAGCAAGCAGACCACTAATGAAACTTCATTGGTGGTCACACCTGGTAGGTTGTCTAGGCGACGGTCTACTCGCCAGAGTACCTCAGATGAGGCTTTAGAAACCATTGAGGAAGAAGGAGAAAAAACTACATCTCCCAAGACTTCAGACAGTGACATAAGGGCTAGAACTCCTACTAAGAAGACACCTTCGAAATCTACTCCCACAAAAGTTACACCTAGGAGAACAAGAAGATCTTCAAGGCAAAGCATGACTTCTGATGGTTTAGAAACTATTGCAGAGGACTCAGAATTGTCCACAGAAGTGAAGCAAATAATATCAGATATACCTCAGACACTAACTCCACAGAAAACTCATCATTCTTTGGATATGGAGGTCTCCTCTGATATCCGAAGGAGGCAAACAACATCTCGAAGGAGGCGACAGTCAGTTTCTGGGGATATTGCTGAAACACCAGAGAGAAAGACTCCTCGAAGAAGACGTCACTCTTGTTCTGGAGATATTACTGATGATGTTAAGCAGAGAGAGACCCCTGTAAAGGAGGGAACGTCTCCTCTTGGTAGTGTTTTTTATAAAGTAGAAAGTAAAACACCATCCAAAGGAGAAACATCCTCATTAGTGACTGATGTAAGAAGAAGTGCTAGAAAACAAAGACAATTATCCCATTCAGAAGAAGACAGACCAAAAATGGAAGAATCACAAGCAACCTCAGTGAAAACTAATCTTCTTACATCTCTAGAAGTCTTTCAGGTGAGTATGTCAGTTGAATAGGAATATTTTCGTGAATGGTTTTCCTTTGAATGTTATTTTGTGGCACCTGTAGTAGATAATGGTAAAGAAGCACTGAATGATTGATCTGAATGAAAATGAGTTTTATTGTAAGGCGATATGATTGGCAACATTAGCACCAATAACACAGTATAAACAAAGGTTTTTAGTTACCAGTCTTGATGATAAAGCACGAGCTAATAGCTTTTACATAGTTTCCCACATCTTGAAGGGATAGCAACCTCTCAGCTGGTGGAGACAAGTCTCTGGGTTCTTATATAAATATTACCTGCTCTATGCATGACTAAATTAATACACCCTACCTACATACATATGACATGTAAAATGGTTAGTAAATGTCGGGTGATGTGCAGGAAGTTGGTCATGATTAAGGAGGGGGAAGTTTTCCGTTATGAAATTAAAGAAGTAAAAAATAAAACTTGGGATATGTACAAAATCATGGTTAAATGTACCTTTTGTGACCATTGCATAAGTAGAAATATGCAAATAGATAGCCTGATGGGGTGATGGAGGAGGATGTGCTTATTCAAATGTTCTGTTTCACAATGAAATGAAAGAAGTTCAAGGAAAAATGAATTAAATTTACAAACAAACAAGATAACAATAATGGCCATGGTACAGCACTGAAGTATATGTGCAGATTTACATTAGGATTGCTAGAGATAGGAATGAGCAGGGTGTTCATCATTCATGTTTTCTGTTTCTTGAAATTTAATGAAAGAAATGCCTGTAAGAAAAGATATTGGGAGAGATTGAATGTAGAAAGGAAAAAGATATAGAAAACTAAGCAAGAGAAGCAAGTTAGAAATGGGAGGTAATTCGATCCCTAAATACCTCTCATTTCTTACGTATAAAGTGACAGATGGACAAGTGAGAAAGGGCAGTAAGTGGTGAAATGAGGAAGTTAAGTTGCTTGTGAAAAAGTGTATGGACATTATTTGCAGGGAAGAAGTACAGGTGTTTGGGAGATGTAGAAGATAACGTGAACTCAGATTTGTTAATTATAAGAAAATACTTTTTTTCTTTTAACAGAATTCTCCAAGTAGAAGGACCACGAGATCCAGTGGATCTAGTTCTGTTACCAGTATGAAAGGTGAGGGTAAAGCTTATTTGTGTCACCACAGAGAATCTGAAATTTTTATCCAGGTACCAAAGCACGTTTGATAGAAACACATCTCATTAGATTAGTGCTTAGAATTGATTTTGATAATGATCTTCAGTAACAGAGGAAGAGAAGCTGTTACTTTGTTACAAAGGCTCTCTTTCATAACATATTGAGATACTGATTAACAGAGCTACTTTTGGCCAAAAAATGTAAAGAACAGTATCAGCATTATGAAAATTTAATTTGCTGTTAATTCACCCAGGACTTGCCCCTTCACCCATCATATGATTTACTTTAGCTCCCTTATTTCCATCTCCTGCCATGTCCACTCCCACTTATCTACAATTCTTACTCTCAGCTTCCTGTAAGATTCATCTCTTATCGATTCTCACTCGAACCAACTTGTCTATCTCCCAGCTAAACCTCATAACTTTATTCACATTAATGCACAACTTCCTCTTTTCACACACTTCCAAATTCAAGCACTACCTTCTGTAATTTCTCACTTGAGTGTGACCCATAACATTGTAATCTACAAACAGGAACCGATTTAATTTCCCCCTACCCCAATGATACTGGGGCCCCACCCCTATCTTCAAGACCCTTGCATTGTCCTCTGTAACCAATACTGTGGCCCCACCCATATCTTCAAGACCCTTGCATTGACCTCCGTAACCACCCTGTCCTTAAGCAGATTACATATCCATGGTGATATCACAGTCCCTTGATGCAGAACTACATTTAGGTGCCACCTTTGGGCTATTGCTAGAAAAGCATCTCTTCAGACTCTCACAATGGCTTCATACCCTTTTTATTCTGTATGCTGTTTATCCACAGACTTTTTATTGCATAACTTTTAAAGTTTAAATATCTTGTTAATGTTGTACTTACAGTTAAATAATGGAAAGAATTGGGAGTCATTATAGCAGCTAGTGTTAACACCATCATTGCTCTGTAGTGTTTAACAAGAGTGCCATTTAAAGAAGAGCAGAACTGAATGCTCATTTGTGGGTAAGCTCATATTTGTTTATATTACTACTGAGCAAAACACTGATCACTCCTGGCATCACTTACAACGCACTTGACATTCACTCCCCACACCAGTAAAATTAACACAAAAGCAACACACAAAGTAAATGCCTTTAGAACTAACAACCAAATTTGGACTAGAAAAAGAATCCCTCAATGCCTGAAATAAATAATTAATCTGATCCTCTTTAAACTGTGCTCTACCTGCTTGGTCTTCCACCCTCTCAAAAGCAAATATAACACAGCATTGAATCACAATATCGTGCACTCAGAACAATCATTGGATATCTATCAACCTCATACATTCACAGGACTATCACTTGCTGTCTATCAACCTCATACATTCACAGTGAAACAAAAGATCCTCCTAATACAGTCCCACCTCAACATGCTCGGCACTCACTTCTCTGCAACAGCCCTTGACCCCTCTACCTATACTACTGTATAACTAACCACCAACCCCCAGGTAGAATAAAAGTCTTACTTCCTCACACTTCAGTAACCTTTACTCACACATTTGCCCACCCCCCTTAAATGTAACACTGACAAAACACACACGAAATAACCCAAATAAGTACTATGCAACTGCCTTCTCAACTCAGTCTCCAAATCGCCAGAAACCACATTCTCCAGACAAACTCAAGCTACTCTATCCTACTTACACTTTGGACATCATGCATCCCTACATTACTGAAAAAAAGTTTCAGCATATCCCAAGACTCTTCATGCCCTCAATGCAGCTACCATAATGAAGACACCAAGCACTTACCACTCAATTCCCTTGCACACACTGCACTTAGATACATACACTTTTACAACTCTTTATGACCTATGGTCCCAACTAGTGGATAAGGCCATCTTTCTGTTTCATAAGGGTAGAAGGAAATCCTGGGGCAGGAAGTAAGGTAAGTGAAGGAACAACTTCCCCAAAAAATAAACACAGGAATACATACTAGTATTCTTTTATTCCCTTACCATGCAGAATTTTATGAACATTTTATGCTAAAGTTGATATCTCTAAAGAAAAAAAATCTAATTGATTCAGTTGCCTGTACCATCCAAAATATAATCTGAAAGGTTTTGCCCGTGTTTCCTGTCTCTCCTTGTCTCTCTTTACTGATAAGATAATAGTAAAGCTCAAAGGCTTGATACTTTTGTTAATTTCTCCAAACTGACAGATTCAGAAAGCAGCGAAGAAGATGACAGACTTCGGAAGAGGCATTTATCAAGACGGGTATCAGGTGGTAGTACAATGCCCCATTCATCTCTTGAGGAGCAAGTCAGTAGACGTAGGAAGAGTCATCGACTTTCTTTACCTTCCAAGTTGTCCACAACTAGTCAACTTCAGCTGCAAGGGCTGTCTGGTAAACCTTCACGAAAGTCCTTGAAATCTTTAAAGATGCATTCTGAATCAGGTGAGCTACATTTTAATGTGATATGTAAAAGTAAGGTTTTTAGAATTTTACAAAAAATGATATTTTCTGTACCATGCACACGATATGAATATTACTTTGCAGGAAATAAGCTTTAGGATTCTGTCAGTGAGAGGTTAGGAGTAAAAATCATCCTTACCCTGTTTTCAAAGCCCCACATTCACAATAGTAATGGAGGTAAACTGTATCATGGCAAATATTAGAATAACTTTTAAGTACATGAATAAAGAAACATTTACCAAGAGGCTCATATTGTACACATAAGGCCTTACCTAGAATTTGCTTCTCAGATTTGATGTCTGCACATAAAGAATGTAGAGCTAATACAGAAGGTCCCAAGCAGAGAAACATGGTATCATTAAGGAAAGCAAGTTACTGGGAAAGGCTGCAAGCCATAAATTTGCCCACCATGGAAGAGAGAAAATGAGGAGTGACCTTATCACAGTTTTTAAATTTTTAAACCAGATTGTTGATGTAGACAGTGAACAGTTCCATTAAAGATGTAAGGATAGGACGACTAGAAGACATGACGTGAAATTAAGCAAGAAACTTATAGAAAAAGATGTGTAGAAGCGCTCTTATACTACAAGAATGGTGAATGTACATTGTCTTTGAGCTTTTGCTCCTTTTCATGTTGGTGGCATTGTTGTCAGCATTGTCACATAGCAGTTTGATTGGGCTGTGCCTACTATTACCAGCTTCAGGTTGCTGGGCGTGGCCCTCTATCTTGGCCTCCCTTCTTATTTCAGTAAAATCATTGACATTTCTTCATCTTTCACATGTCATATTTTTCAGCCTCTCACAAGTGGGTACATATAAAATTGTTGTAACTTAAGTCATCCAACAAAATATGTATCTTCCCACAGGGTCACCATATTCACATGATTGTAAGTTGATAGAGTGCTGTTATAAGGGTAATTGTGGGAATGCCAAAGTAAAAAAAAAAAAAAAAAAAATCAGTGCTCTCCTTGTGGCAAAAGAGACATCTGTAAGGCTGCTCTTGGTATGATGAGTCAGCTGAATATTTAAGTAAAGATGGGAGAATTAAAATCATAACAAAGGAGCAAGCCTGTAAGGATTGTCAGGGCTTTATAACCCCCCTTTTCCACTCTTACTCAATTCAGCTATGGTGGTTCCATCTTCTGCCATGTCTACACCTTTACCTGACACGTGCCTTTTCTTCCAGTTTCACCCAGTTTAACTTCACACTTGTACCATTCAGTCTCACCCCCATGATGCACCACATTACCTTTTTGTCCACATTTAACATGCAGTCCTGAACTCGGTTACCTTCTTCCAAGTTTCTCTCAGGAGTCTGACACTAGACCCCATGTCATATGCAGACAGCAACAGATTTACTTCCCTGTTCCCTACCCCAAGCACACTTACCCCTTGCTCCATGATCCTTGCAGTAACTCCCCTAACCACCCCATTCCATGAGCAGATTAAACAGCCGTGTTGACATTTTTGACATAAACCCTCCTTTATCAGGAACTATTTACCCTTCTCCTTTCCTACTTTAACATATGTCTTACTTGGCCAGCAAAACTCTACATTTAGGAATTTTTCATTTACCCATGTTTTGGATGTATCTTCCATGACTTATCTGTCACCCATATTGTACACTGTCTTCAATTCCAAAAATGGTCATGTACAATTAACTCAAACATATTCCGAAAAGCAAACACCTGACCCTTACACCCTTTACCTCTAATGAAACCACATTGCTTCACCTCCCAATAAGGCCTTTTATGCATGATAACACCCTCTGTATCATCATTCTTGTATCAAAGCCATATATTCATATTTATTTACAGCACATCTATTTTTCAATTTTCAGATGAAAATACATCATTGCTGACCCCTGGCTCAGATCTTAGGGGTCATTCCCTTGGGTCCAAAATGTCTGATGTAGGTTCCTCGTCTGTATTGCTCATTGAAGGGGCAAATGAAGATGAAGGTACAATATTACAGCATGGGTTTGATACTTCAAGGGATGCAGATGATGAAGGTAATTTTGGTGGTTTGTAAAATGCATTTTAGTTGTACAGATATTAGTATTTGAGTCAGAACTTTTCATTTGAAAGTAGTCAATGTTTATGTAATTTTTATTTGTATTGTTTATGATTTTTGTAGGTTTGTGTCTTCATATGCACATTCTAATAGTTTGTTTGTCTTTTCAGTTCTATTGATGTAATTTGATATTTTCCACTGCTTATTCTAGTTATGCTTTTATCTATTGGCTACATATATTTTAAACATTTTGTAACTGAATTATGCATATTTTTATCCATTGCCTGCATATATTTAATAGTCTGTAATGTTGAATTATCCATAAATCATATTCTTTTTTATTTATTTATGTTGCTTTAATTTTTTTGCTTTGTTGATTATGCTCTCAGCAAAATATTCTGAAGTTCAGGAGAGCCCAGACCTGCCACTGAACTTGATTGAAGTAGATGGCAAGGGTAAGAAAAAAAGGAAAAGTAGTATATCACTTTTGTCAGTAGGCCAGGGAGGGAAGAAGAGGACTATCCTGCCCAAACGGCGTCTGCAATCTCTCAAGATTCACACACAACCCTGTCAGGACCAAGGTTAGCTTTTGTGTTTCTCCGTGGTTATTTAATCCCATACTGTCTCGCTAAGTTTTCCTTTCGAACCCTCAAAATTCATATTTTTGAGGGTTTCTTATAAATTATATTAAAACTTAAATTAAAATCAATGTCTCACATTCTATTCACCCATGCACCCTTGTCAAAAGCAGTGGCAGATACTGCTTTCCTGGAAACTTCATGTGGTGATCAGTTTGAGGAATTGGGATCACCAGCCCAACTTTGCTGGCAAACTGAAAGGGCAAGGTTAATTGCCCAACCCTTTAGATTGTAGATATGCTGTAGATGCTATAGCTATGGAAGGGGGTAAAATGTAGTGATGATGCACTGAAAGTTCTGATGTTTAGTAAAAAATTAAGGTCAGGAACCTTGCATAGTGGTGTGATTCTTCCAACTCTGTTATTTTCTCAAGTTCAGGTGGGTCTGAAAGAGTAGTAGAGATGAATAATTATCAAAATAAAACTGAAATTAGAATAATAAAAGCATTAATTTACTATAGGAAGATACATTGTCTGAAAAGACCATTAGGAAGATGCATGGATGAAAGCCATATAGGACACATGGTGGATGATACATTCATGAAGAAAATATATTGCAGCATGATTGATAGTACAGGAAGATGTGAAGAGCTAAAGGGACTTGTTGTTAGGTAGTTGATTAGTTAGGGCTTGAGATATTTTAGGTGATATTGTCGAACTGTGAATGTAATTAAGTTTTGACGGCTTTTCATTCAAACCTGTAGCAAGACATAGTCTTAAATCATTCATACTCCTGTACTAAATCTAAATACATTGGCTGTCAGTGAAGTTGTTGCAAGGGGGTTACAGCATAACCATTAAGGATAAACATGAAATAAAGCTATGCTGTGTAATTACCACCAGCTAGTACGTTATTGGTTACCAATTCCTCTTTATATGCTCCTTTAAAAAACCAGGAACTGAGTCTATAAGGTTCTGAAGCCATTTGGGATTCATCCTTGCCCAATTTCATGAACTTCCACCAACAACTTAGGTAGTAGTGAAGTCTTGCCAAATTTCATGAATGGCTATCTCCAGCCTGGTAGTGACAAAGTATTTGTTACATAATTTCATTTTCATAGGAGCCCACAAGTTTTCTATTGGATTCAACTCTGGTGAATTTCCACTGCACAGTTCTTAAGCCAAGTGAATTTCCACTGCACAGTTCTTAAGCCAATCAGTGACTAATTTGGTAGTGTGGCAAGGAACCCCATCCTACTCAAACATTTTGGCCCTGCACTTTTTGAGTGAATCTGAAAGATGGTCACACACCAGCTTAGGGAAACTAGGTCTTTTAAGAGTTTCATTCTTTGGCAACACTACAAGGTCTCCATACCATACCATAAGTGAAGCAGAGAACTTTACAGTGCTTGCAGTGTACTTGTGATCAAATGGATCATTGACTGGTCACTTGTTTGCCATAGGCTGCCTGTCACAGTAAAGATAAACTCATCACTCTACGAGACACTTCTGCACTTAACCGTATCCCACAGTACATATATCTTGCAAAAAATCGTTTTCTTCTGGTGCATATTGGTTACAAGTGGCTTGGGAAGCTGCCTGATGCTCACAGTTTCTCGTGTATGCCCTTCTGCACTGTCCTTATTCACACATCACTGAGCAATCTGAGGTTTTTATTTTAAATGCCAAGTGGATGCAGATCGATGCTTAAGTACAAGAACATTCTGAGTATGTGGAGAAGTTTTTCTGACCTTCCCGGTCATTAAATTTCTTCACCCATCGTTGTACTGATCTCTAGCTCACAGTGGTCAGACCACCTTTGTTTGAACCTTATTTGCTGTTATATAAAGTGCAACTATAGAAGCTATGTTGTCTATTGTAAGGTGAGTATTTCCATCCATAGTAGGTGGTAGAGGTACAAAAAGGGAAAAAGAAACAAAATTCTAGGGGACAACAAAACATTGCTGCCTTCCTCAACAGTTAAACTGCTACCAAGGTAGGCTCCTGTGGTATTGCCACTGCTCACTCAGAAGGCATCAACTTTATCAGTGGACACCAAAACTTTAAGTTTGGGTATAGTGATTTGCACCAGTGTAACAGCTATGGGCCAAGCTTCATAAGCAAGCATTGTAGATACTCTTAAAATGATAAAAATTTTAGGCCAAAGTAGTTGATGAATGTGTAGTGGTAATGTATGTATACCCATGTTGGAAAGTGTTTCATAAGATGTTAGTCTGATCTAATTTGATTTTTTTCATTTTTTTGTTTAGAAGATTTGGTACTGACCACAACTAGGAGAACACAGCGATACAAACGTAGGGCCAGTAGCACAACATTGTTTGGAATGGAGACTGAGGAGAAAAATCAAGAAGTTGAAATAAGAACACCAGAAAAAGAAGTGGAGGAGGAAGAAGAGGATGAGATTGTTATTGAGAAGGAAGGAGGATCCGTGGTTTTAGAAATGAAAAAGGTAAAGGAACGTAAAGATGAAAATGTAGAAAAGAAATTAGATGCAACAGAAACAGAAAGGGCATTGGACAAAGAAGAGAATTTAGCTGAGGAAGATAGCAAGGAATCTCTTACACCACAGTTTGAGTTTTCTAAGCCCAAACCTGTCACCAGCTCAAGAAGAGTAAGAGGTAATTTGATGACTGTTAAATCTCTACTTTTATATTCCTCATCCTTGATAAAATATAGCATCATTTGCTGTGATATCAATATTTTGATTCTAAAATGCAACTTGTGTAAACCTTATAAGAAACTTTCTTTTTCCAGCCCTTGAGTACCTTACAAGTGAAGCTGTTGAGTTTCTTTTTTCACCACCTCAGGCTGCAGGAAGGATTGTGAGGCAAGTTTATATTTTCAGACATTTGAATGGCATATTCCTCATCCATAGTGACTAGTTAGAATATCTTTCATTTTAAAACTACAAATGTATGTATGATCATATAAAACTGTGTATTAGGTACATTCTTTGTCTTCCTTTACTTACAGCTGGTTATGTCATCTTTGCACCATTATCCATCCAGTTGTGAGTTTTTGTATACTAAACTACTTGTTTGATATTTCCTGCATTAGGGAGGTAGTGGGGAAAAAAAATTCACTCGTATCCATTCTTTAGCTGTTACATGTAATGTGCACCAAAACCATAACCCCCTTCACATCCTGTCCCAGCAGACATTTTCATGGTTTTCCCCATCTGCTTCATGTGCCATGGTCTGGTCCATTGATAGCATATTTATCAACCCTTGTATATCACATTGCTCCAGTTTACTTTATTCCATGCAAACCTTTCACCTTCCTGCATGTTCAGGTCCTGAGCACTCAAAACCTTTGTCTCCCCATCCTTCCATCTCTATTTTGGTCTTCCTCTCCACCTCTGACTTATTCTTTCCATATGTCAAAACCATTATAGCACAGCCTCTTCAGGTCTTGACCATGTACCTCTCAGGTACCAAATTTTTACTCAGTCAAACCACCTCACACTACTTGTTGTTTGCAAACATTTAATTTCCAATGTAAACTGATTTATAACCTGTGCTTCGCATCCATAAAACATTGTGGGGACTACTGTACCTTCAAACATTTCTGTTTTTACCATCCAAGATAACATTCCGCAATGCTTCCAGAACCTTTGCCACCTCACCCAACGAATGATTCACCTTTGCTTCCATTGGCCCATTCAATGCTGTGTCCACTCCCTGGTATCTAAAACACTTTACTCACTTCCTCTCAAGTTTTCTCCATTCAAACCCATGCACCAGCTAAACTGTCAATGCACTGCACTGCTAATCCCAATAGCCTTGCTTTACTCTCAACTTCCCCCTTTCACAAAGTCCCAAACTCAGACACCAACTTCCGTGTTTCTAACTCATATCTGCCACCAGCCGACAACTGACCCTTCTTAGGCCTCTCTCTTCTCCCTATATAGACTGCATACCTTCTCATCTCACTAAGACCCTTGCAGTTGCCACCCTCACCACCTCATCCATAAACAATTTAACAACCAAGGTGACATAACACAGCCCTTTTGCAGGCCCACCTTCATCTTGAATCATGCACCCTCCTATGTATATAGAGTTTCTGTTATATATAAAAATGTGTACATATAGCAGAAAGTATATTATTGGAAATTAAAATGCTTTCATAATGTGTATAAACCTTGCCATTAGAGGGTATATATTGCTACAGTTTGGAATATTTATTGATGAGCTCATCACACACATAGCCTGTTAGTAATCCCCCCCCCCCTCAAAAAAAAAAAAAAAAAAAGCTTTCAGATGGCAAAACAAAAACTTTTTAAAAAGAAACTGGGAATGTACTACATATCGAGAATAGTAGTCACAGTCAATGAGTTAGAAAGTAGGTGTAATTTGGTACTTAACCTGGCTCATAGCAAAAATTTCCCCTTTAGCTGTGAATGTTGACAAGGATGTTTTAATTAATTTTCCTAGCAACATCTTCCATTCTTCTTATTTTTCTTCCAATGAACATTCTATCCTGGACAAAAGTAGTATTTCATGAAACACTTTTTTTTTCTCACTGGCATTTATTGAAGGCCTGGCCTTGAGTAATGAGGAGTTGTCTGCAAGTGGAGGCCTTGACATAGAAAAAATACTACATCGAAAAAATACTAATGTTGATGTTTTTCTTTAGGCACCACGCCAAGGTTGAGGAAGAAGCTAAGACAAGTTCGAGTGAATCAGAAGCAGAGAGCGAGACAGGAAAAAAGTCGACACACAGAAGGCATAAATAAACAGCAGGATTCGCCTTACACTGCTACCTTGTTGTATTGAACTATACAAGTGGCACAGAGTGCACATTGAGAATTTGAAATGCATACTTGCTTTTTTTTTTTTTTTTTCTGCTGTACACTCAGTGTACCAAATAGGTTATGCAGTTAGCAGAGATAGATCGGTATGAATAGTCAGGAGAAATACTTGTACTTACAGATACGACTACTCTCAAACTATAAATTGATACAGTTCCCTTACTCAAAAGAGTATTTGGAATATTAGTAATGCCACGTATGAATAAATAATGGATTAACAAGGTGTAGTTGTGAAATGTATAGTTAGGTACATGTGAAAGGATTTGAGAATAGAGTTAATGATGATCGATAATGCGCAGGAAGTTATAATATCCTTTCATAAAAATACTGACATGCTAAAGATGATTGATAATGGGCAGGAAGTTGTAATGTCAAGTTTCATAGAAATGCTTATGTTAAGAACTTTGTATAAGAATTATGTCAGCATTTTAAATATATTGCAGTCAGTGATAAGTAATAGTGAAGCTAGAATCTGATTTGATATTGTTTGTACCATTAGGTTCACAGTATTCACTTTCAGTAAGGTTAAAGCTCTTAAAAATTTTTTGAAAAGGGTACATCAAAACTTAAGAACATTTAATTTTGGATTCAATCTTCGAAAAGTTAGTGTTGATCTCATTGAGTGGTCTATTTTGGAGCCTTTTTGGTGGTTGTATATGGTAACTCAAATTAGAAAATGCCCTTAATGTGAAGTACTTCATGTATATTGGCCATGATGAACTGAACTGTGAAGTGCTCTTGTACTGTTTGTAATACCTTCATGGGACGTGACATTCTTTGTGAATGTAATTATATATTGATTATGTATGTAATGCTCTATACATGTTTGTAATTTATTTATTTTGAATATGCTGTTTCCAGCTTTTTACCGAAGTTGAACCTAACAAGGCTGTGATAAAGGTATAGGATCCTTTTTGTTTTACCATTATAAGTTATATACCCTGATGCAGGATGGTGTTTGGGGTAATTCACTTGATTTCCTTAAAGGAATATTGGTTCAATTTGTCATGCTTTAATTGTTGAGATTAAGACCTAGACCAATGACAAAGATGTCTGTACATAAATGTACAATTAAAGCATGAATATATATTTTGTAGCAAAGTGAACTAGGGTAATTGATATATAAAAAGCCCAAGTTCACTTTGTTTTTTATATATTGAGGATAGGCATTTTAGTCTTTTAACTAGTTACTTTGGGAAAGGCTGATGTGGCAAATAAGTCATCTGTTATAGTATGATTGTAAATGATGTACAGTATTGCAATTTTATTTCACTGGCTGTGAAGGAATATCCTGAATCAAGAATTTGACTTCTTTAGTGTTGAGTTCAGATCGGTAATAACAGCATTTGAATACCTAAGGAGCAATCATTCATGAGAAATTTATTTATACAAGGTTACAGGGTTCTCAGTGTTACATTTGTGTCCTTAGGTGAATTTTCATTGTTATATTCACTAGTATGTCTACTTCAGTATGTAAGTACTCATGATGGCAGTGTGATTATTATCACATTTTAGAAGTATTGTGACTAATGTGGGGTCATATATGAGCACTGCCTTCCTTCTTGACAGTAGTTCCTTGAGGGAACAGGGATCAGGTTTAAAGGGTGGGAGTATTACCTTACACCTTTGCATAAATTAAAGTTTCTCAATATAACTATGTACACTATAAATAATTAATTACAGTGCTTAATATATATACAGGAAAGTGAAGTCTTCATTAAAGAAGTTCAATGTTATGTTCAGGCTCAGCAGTATATGTATGGCTGTAAATACTGACTGTTTTAAGTATAGTGAAAAATCAGTAATTTACTACACTATGATCATCTATATATAGAAATAATGGAAGAATGATAAATATTTTAGTAACATTAAAGGCTGGTTTAAGAATTTGTGGGACCCAAGGCCAATTTGTTTTATGGAAGACCAAAAGATATCAAGATAAACAGGAGTCCTGTAAAGTGTTTTTATTACATAAAAGTAAGCATATTATTGTCAGCTAAATAGAACTTAACCATATGAAAACTAAGAGATTGGTAAAGGCTTCATTCAGTATCCAAAGGGGTTGGGTTCGATGCCATGGCCTACCTTCCCTATGCCTTAATCCAGCCCTACAACAAGCACCCATGATGTAAGAGTTTACTGTACCAATTATGTTGAAAAAGTGACTTGTAAATATATTCATCTACGACTTTACCAACATAAATCCACTTTATCTGCAACTGTACATATTGTATACTAAGTGATGAAATTTCATGTGCTGTTGCTGAAGTAAGATTTCTTACAAAAAGAACTTAAGAATTAATGGGTGCCATGTTTTATTTTTTATACTCTGGATTACTAGTATCCACAGTGGAAAATAATTTTTATTGTATTTTGTTAGGGTAACACTTTCTCAATAATAAAGACACTCTCTTTTACACAAGTTTTCATTTCAGCTTGTCATAGGAAACTTCTTGCTCTTGTAGAAAGTGTAAATACATTCTTTATCGGCATCATTTATTTATTTATTTATTTTGCTTTGTCGCTGTCTTCCGCGTTAGCGAGGCAGCACAAGGAAACAGATGAAAGAATGGCCCAACCCACCCACATACACATGTATATACATACCTATACATCTCAATGTACACATGTACATAATTCATACTTCTTTCTTTTCTTTCATACTATTCGCCATTTCCCGCATTAGCGAGGTAGCGTTAAGAACAGAGGACTGGGCCTTAGAGGGAATATCCTCACCTGACCCCCTTCTCTGTTCTTCTTTTGGAAAATTAAAAAAAAAAACGAGAGGGGAGGATTTCCAGCCACCCGCTCCCTCCCCTTTTAGTCGCCTTCTACGACACGCAGGGAATACGTGGGAAGTATTCTTTCTCCCCTATCCCCAGGGATAAATAATTCATACTGTCTGCCTTTATTTATTCCCATCGCCACCCCCGCCACACATAGAACAACAACCCCTCATGTGTGCGAGGTAGTGCTAGGAAAAGACAACAAAGGCCCCATTCACTCACACTCAGTCTCTAGCTGTCATGTCATAATGCACTGAAACCACAGGTATATACCCGAATTTATCCCCCCCCCCCCTCCAAAAAAAAAAAAAAAAAATAGCAAGAAGGCAGCTATGATGCAGTTTCTGGAATTTGGTGCAGTGGCAATGGAGGTGTGTAAATGAATGGTATGTGAAACATCAAGTGATCAGCCAAGGTGCTGACTACTATCTGTATCTGTTCCAGTTGGAACTCCCTCACAGGGGTGGTCACAGCAATATTCTCTTTATAAATAGTGAACTCCAATGCTACTTCTCTTTTAATGCCTCACCCTTGGCAGGCCATGCTGTTGTGCAGTGTTTGCTGAGGCTCCTATGTAATGTTCTTACTGATTACTTATCTAATGCTCCTTCCAACTACATAATATTTCTGCCTACATGTTCCTATTACTAATATCTACGGCTGCTATCATTTTACCAAAAGGCAGGGGTAGCATTGTGCTCACCACAGTTATGAAGAATGGTGTGAGTTAAGTGTTACATGTGTGGAAGAGGATGTTTGCTTTGAAGAATATGTGCGAGAAATACTTAGAAAAACAGATGGATTTGTATGAAACATTTATGGATCTGGAGACGGCATATGACAGGGTTGATAGAGATGCTTTGTGGAAGGTCTTGAGAGTATATGGTGTGGGAGGTAATTTGCTTGAGGCAGTGAAAAGTTTTTACCAAGGACGTAAGGCATGTGTATGAGTAGGAAGAGAGGAGAGTGGTTGGTTCCCAGAGAATGTCAGTTTGTGGCTGGGGTGTGTGATGTCCCCATGGGTGTTTAATTTGTTTATGATAGGGTGGTTATGGAGGTAAATGCAAGAAATTTGGAGAGAGGGGCGAGTATGCAGTCTGTTGGGGATGAGAGGGCCTGGGAAGTGAGTCAGTTGTTGTTTGCCGATGAGAAAGCTCTAGAGGTTGATTCAAGTGAGAAACTGCAGAAGATGGTGACTGAGTTTGGAAAAGTGTGTCAAAGGAGAAAGTTGGGAGTAAATGTGAATAAAAGCAAGGTTATAAAGTTCAGTAGGGTTGAGGGACAGGTTTAACTGGGATGCAAGTTTGAATGGAGAAAAATTGGAGGAAGTGAAGTGTTTTAGATATCTGGGAGTGGACTCAGCATAGATTGGAACCATGGAAGCAGAAGCGAGTCCCAGGGTTGGGGAGGGGGCGAAGGTTCGGGAAGCGATGAAGAATGTGTATGAGAGAACGTCACCTCGGAGCAAAAATGGGTATGTTAGAAGGAAAAGTAGTTCCAACAATGTTACGGGGTTGCAAGGCATGGGCTATAGATTGGGTAGTATGGAGGAGGGTGATTGCATTGAAAATGAAATGTTTGAGGACAAAATGTAGTGTGAAGTGGTTCGACAGAGTAAGTAATGAAAGGGCAAGAGAGCTGTGTGGAAATAAAAACTGTGGTAGAGAGAGCAAAAAAGGGTGTATTGAAATGGTTTGGGCATATGGAAAAAATGAGTGAAGAAAAATTGACAAAGAGGATATAGGTGTTCAGGTTTCAATTGCTCAAAAATTTTTTCACTCCATCCTTTCACTTCCAATTTGGTCTCCCACTTCTCCTTGTCCCCTCACCTCTGACACGTATATCTTCTTTTTCAACCTTTTATCACTCATTCTCTCCATATGTCCAAACAATTTCAGCTCTCTCAATCATATTTTTATTACCATATATCTCTTACTCTTTTATTACTCTTAGAAAGTTTTATCTCTCAAAATGGAATATGACAATGCAATGCTTCTTTAACTTAACGAACAAAATTATTATAAACCATTTGAGGCTGATATTAATATAAAGGAAATTGTAATGAAGTATAGTAAAGAATTTCAAAATAATTTCACATACGCTACCAAAATGTTTTAATCTCAGATTCATACTTAACATAAAAAATGTGACCTATACTGAGAATTTAAAGCCAATTTATTCTGAAATAACTCACAAAAATGAAAGTTAACTTCATTACATGTTTTCTAGTCAAAAAACTGAATTCAATCAATGGCTTCTTCACTAAAAATAACATGAAATATTCTATACTGTTTCCTTGAGAAGAAAAATATCAAAATATGAAACGAATTAGTATGAAATAAATTCGTAATTACTGCCCTACTAAATTTCCCATCTTATGGTTACAAAACAATATTTTGACCGCAGTATCATAATCCCTGGGAACAGAGGAGAAAGAATACTTCCCATGCATTCCTCATGTGTTGTAGAAGGCGACTAAAGGGGACAGGAGCGGGGGGCTGGAAACCCTCCCCTCCTTGTATTTTAACTTTCTAAAAGGGAAAACAGAAGAAGGAGTCACACGGGGAGTGCTCATTCTCCTCGAAGGCTCAGATTGGGGTGTCTAAATGTGTGTGGATGTAACCAAGATGAGAAAAAAGGAGAAATAGATAGTATGTCTGAGGAAAGGAACCTGGATGTTTTGGCTCTGAGTGAAAGGAAGCTCAAGGATAAAGGGGAAGAGTGGTTTGGGAATGTCTTGAGAGTAAAGTCAGGGGTTAGTGAGAGGACAAGAGCAAAAAAGGAGTAGCACTACTCCTGAAACAGTAGTGGTGGGAGTATGTGATAGAGTGCATGAAAGTAAACACTAGATTGATATGGGTAAAACTGAAAGTGGATGGAGAGAGATGGGTGATTATTGGTGCATATGCACCTGGGCATGAGAAGACAGATCATGAGAGGCAAGTGTTTTGGGAGCAGCTGAATGAGTGTGTTAGTAGTTTTGATGCACAAGACTGGGTTAGAGTGTTGGGTGATTTGAATGCAAAGGTGAGTAATGTGGCAGTTGAAGGAATAATTGGTGTACATGCAGTGTTCAGTGCTGTAAATGGAAATGGTGAAGAGCTTGTAGATTTATGTGCTGAAGAAGGACTGGTGATTGGGAATACCTAGTTTAAAAAGAGAAATATACATAAGTGTACCTATGTACGTAGGAGAGATGGCCAGAGAGTGTTATTGGAATACGTAATAATTGATAGGCGCATGTGAGAGACTTTTGGATGTTAATGTGCTAAGAAGTCTGATCATTATCTTGTGGAGGCGAAGGTGAAGATTTGTAGAGGTTTTCAGAAAAGAAGAGAGAATGTTGGGGTGAAGAGAGTGGTGACAGTAAGTGAGCTTGGGAAGGAGACTTGTGTGAGGAAGTACCAGGAGAGACTGAGTACAGAATCGAAAAAGGTGAGAATAAAGGACATAAGGGAAGTGGGGGAGGAATGGGATGTATTTTAGGGAAGCAGTGATGGCTTGCACAAAAGATGCTTGTGGCATGAGAAGCATGGGAGGTGGGCAGATTAGAAAGGGCAGTGAGTGGTGGGATGAAGAAGTAAGATTATTAGTGAAAGAGAAGAGAGAGGCATTTGGACAATTTTTGCAGGGAAATAATGCAAATGACTGGGAAATGTATAAAATATAGAGGCAGGTCAAGAGAAAGGTGCAAGAGGTGAAAAGAGGGCAAATGAGAGTTGGGATGAAAGAGTATCATTAAATTTTATGGAGAATAAAAATATGTTTTGGAAGGAGGTAAATAAAGTGTGTAAGACAAGGGAACAAATGGGAACTTCAGTGAAGGGGGCTAATGGGGAGGTGATAACAAGTAGTGGTGATGTGAGAAGGATATGAAGGTTTGTTGAATGTGTTTGATGATAAGAGTGGCAGATATAGGGTGTTTTGGTCGAGGTGGTGTGCACAGTGAGAGGGTTAGGGAGAATGATTTGGTAAACAGAGAAGAGGTAGTAAAAGCTTTGCAGAAGATGAAAGCCGGCAAGGCAGCGGTTTTGGATGGTATTACTGTGGAATTTATCAAAAAAGGGGGTGACTGTATCGCTGACTGGTTGGTAAGGTTATTTAATGTATGTATGACTCGTGGTGAGGTGCCTGAGGATTGTAGGAATGCTTGCATAGTGCCATTGTACAAAGGCAAAGGGGATACGAGTGAGTGCTCAAATTACAGAGGTATGTTTGTTGAGTATTCCTGGGAAATTATATGGGAGGGTATTGATTGAGAGGGTGAAGGCATGTACAGGGCATCAGATTGGGAAGAGCAGTGTGGTTTCAGAAGTGGTAGAGGATGTGTGGATCAGGTGTTTACTTTGAAGAATGTATGTGAGAAATACTTACAAACGCAAAGGGATTTGTATGTAGCATTTATGGATCTGGAGAAGGCATATGATAAAGTTGATAGCGGTGCTCTGTGGAAGGTATTAAGAATATATGGTGTGGGAGGCAAGTTGTTAGAAGCAGTGAAAATTTTTTATCGAGGATGTAAGGCACGTGTACGTGTAGGAAGAGAGGAAAGTGATTGGTTCTCAGTGAATGTTGGTTTGCGGCAGGGGTGTGTGATGTCTCCATGGTTGTTTAATTTGTTTTTGGATGCAGTTGTTAGGGAGGTGAATGCAAGAGTTTTGGAAATAGGGGCAAGTATGCAGTCTGTTGTGGATGAGAGAGCTTGGGAAGTGAGTCAGTTGTTGTTCGCTGATGATACAGTGCTGGTGGCTGATTCGTGTGAGAAACTGCAGATGCTGGTGACTGAGTTTGGTAAAGTGTGTGAAAGAAGAAAGCTGAGAGTAAATGTGAATAAGAGCAAGGTTACTAGGTACAGTAGGGTTGAGGGGTAAGTCAATTGGGAGGTAAGTTTGAATGGAGAAAAACTGGAGGAAGCGAAGTGTTTTAGATATCTGGGAGTGGATTTGGCAGCGGATGGAACCATGGAAGCGGAAGTGAATCATAGGGTGGGGGAGGTTGCGAAAGTTCTGGAGGCGCTGAAGAATGTGTGGAAGTCGAGAACATTGTCTCGGAAAGCAAAAATGGGTATATTTGAAGGAATAGTGGTTCCAACAATGTTATATGGTTGTGAGGTGTGGACTATAGATAGAGTTGTGTGGAGGAGGGTGGATGTGCTGGAAATGAGATGTTTGAGGACAATATGTGATGTGAGGTGGTTTGATCGAGTAGGTAATAATAGGGTAAGAGAGATGTGTGGTAATAAAAAGAGTGTGGTTAAGAGAGCAGAAGAGGGTGTTTTGAAATGGTTTGGTTTGGTTACCAAGATAATATATGTGTCAGAGGTGGAGGGAATGAGAAGTGGGAGACCAAACTGGAGGTGGAAAGATGGAGTGAAAAAGATTTTGAGTGATCGGGGCCTGAACATGCAGGAGGGTGAAAGGTGTGCAAAGAATAAGAGTGAATTGGAACGATGTGGTATACCGGGGTCGACGTGCTGTCAATGGATTGAACCAAGGCGTGTGAAGCGTCTGGGGTAAACCATGGAAAGTTCTGTGGAGCCTGGATGTGGAAAGGGAGCTGTGGTTTCGGTGCATTATACATGACAGGTAGAGACTGGGTGTGAACGAACGTGGCCTTTGTTGTCTTTTCCCAGCGCTATCTCGCACACATGCGGGGGGAGGGGGTTGTTATTTCATATGTGGCGGGGTGGCGATGGGAATGAATAAAGGCAGACAGTATGAATTTTGTACATGTGTATATATGTATATGTTTGTGTGTATATATATATGTATACGTCGAGATGTATAGGTATGTATATTTGCGTGTGTGGACGTGTATGTATATACATGTGTATGTGGGTGGGTTGGGCCATTCTTTTGTCTGTTTCCTTGCGCTACCTTACTAACGCGGGAGACAGCGACATAGCAAAATAAAAAATCAATAAATAAATCATAATCAACGTAAAAAAATATGAGCTATACTATGAATTTACAGGACCTTTATATCTTGAGAATAAATTAACAAAAATGAACTATACTTTTCATTGAGAAAACTTAATTCAAAAAAAGAAATATAACGATGATAAGCTTCTTTACCATAAGTTATTATTAAAGTCACTTTACAGTATTTCTTACGGCCACCAGATAAGTAGTTATATAAAATAGAAATATAACGAAAAGTACTGAATTTCTGTCAAAGCTTAATGACTTTATGGTCCTAAAACGCTGATCTCACGAGTTTAACCTGAAAAAACATGACTTTTGATGGAAAACTAAAAACCAATGTATTCCCGGATATATTTCACGACAAACTACTTCTAAATACCTCTTAAAGGTTCCACCACCACGGGGTCTTTCAAAGTTATAAAAAGGTTAGACTAAAAATCTAAGCAAACAGAATAACGTTTGGGGGTGGGAGGAAACTTAAAGGGGTCCACATTTTGAAAGTTATAACTACCGCATGCTTCTTAACCTTACATAAGAATCTAAAATATTTCTTAATGTTTCCTTGGGCCCACATATGGCAAATATGAAGTGATTATGAAATATGTTAAATCATTTAATTGCCGTATGTAAAAATGTAAAAAAAAAAGCTGTTTTCATGCTAGTGACTCTTACGGTGTTTCTCTCCTAGAATAGAGAGTATTTGCCGCAAGCTCATTAACTACTACATGCTTTCTGAGCACAGTAATGACCATTTATCTTGACCGCTCAATGTGACGCCGATCAACACTGCCGTGGTTAAGGGCGGGAGAGGCGGAGGCGCGGCGGGCGGGCGGGCGGGCAACGGCGTCGTTCGTAACGGTGATCCCCCCACCCCACGGGAGGGGCCCGGGGTGGGGTTTGAGGTTGGCAGCCTTGACCAACATAACCCACCCAGGACTCTCCTCCTCCACCGGCTAACATTTATTATGCCTTTTTGTGTGTGTCTTTCATGTCTCCAGTAAGGATAACATTGTCTTTATGACCCGTGGGCTCTGCTAGTTAGTTAGCTGCACACCAGGTTGGGGAAGCCACTTAGCCAACATTTCCACATGCAGACACATCTGGTAATGACGGTCAACATCCAACCAGATACAACATCAGATGTGCACGACCGATGTGTTTCAGTTGTACGACTCAAAAATGGGATCATAACTTATCGGGTTTAACCACTTTGGTTAGTTTTTAGCTCTCTTATCGAGGTTGGGACATCATATCCGGCCTGAGAGGTTATGCTTCCACTGTGTAACATCCAGTGATCAAATAACCTTTTTAATACCTGATGATTTAAATACATTGTCGGTTAAATCTCACCTTGTAAAAGAGTCCTGCTACACCGGAGAACCGCTCTGTACCACACGCAACCTCCTGTGGGGAAATAAATGACTTATTGCCTGATACATTCATAGCCTCAACATTACTTTGAACACAGTTCAACCCCACAGTGATCCAGTCATCCACTTTATATAAGCTCTATGCTTGCCTCCACCTACCCCCTGCTATTGTACCCCACTGTATGCTTGCCTCCACCTACCCCCTGCTATTGTACCCCACTGTATGCTTGCCTCCACCTACCCCCTGCTATTGTACCCACTGTATGCTTGCCTCCACCTACCCCCTGCTTTTGTACCCACTGTATGCTTGCCTCCACCTACCCCCTGCCATTGTACCCACTGTATGCTTGCCTCCACCTACCCCCTGCTATTGTACCCACTGTATGCTTGCCTCCACCTACCCCCTGCTATTGTACCCCACTGTATGCTTGCCTCCACCTACCCCCTGCTATTGTACCCCACTGTATGCTTGCCTCCCACCTACCCCCTGCTATTGTATCCCACTGTATGCTTGCCTCCACCTACCCCCTGCTATTGTACCCACTGTATGCTTGCCTCCACCTACCCCCTGCTATTGTACCCCACTGTATGCTTGCCTCCACCTACCCCCTGCTATTGTACCCACTGTATGCTTGCCTCCACCTACCCCCTGCTATTGTACCCCACTGTATGCTTGCCTCCACCTACCCCCTGCTATTGTACCCCACTGTATGCTTGCCTCCACCTACAACATCAGAAAAACGCGAGTCAAACGTATACTTAAGAAATAATACTGACATTCGGAAATTCCAGATGGGTCCGCCCAATTTGTACAACACTAAGTCGAGATTTACACTAAGTGGGATGAGGTCCTGGCATCTAACCTCTGCTTGAACCCTTACCACAAGATATAACGAAAAGAAGTTGTCTTACCTCACACATTACGTGGACTCTTCTATCCCAGCCGAACAGATGGCGAATAAGAACAACGGTGTAGTCTTCATACATAAAAAAAAAAAAAAAAGATCCATCGTTGCCTTGAAACATCTCGATGTTTCAAGGTGTCGTAGACAAATCTCTCTCCTCATCAGTTCAGTCGACGAACCAGCTCACTGCCATGACCTGTAATAAGACAATGGTCATGAAACATGATTGATTTCAAGCGGCACGCGCCCAGAAGCGCGTAGCTAAAGTGATACCTAGCCAACACAACATGAATTACTTTACATCTATGATACACCAGTTTCTCACTGATAACAACACAACTACAACATTTAAGCTCAAGAGGGGTATAACAACCAAATAAAGCATAGTTGTGAAACTGAAAACTTGACAAAATTGTATCAGACGATGATGACCAGTATGAACTGCACACACTACTAACATATTTAAACACACGCTAAGCTTTACCTACTTTGTTTCTTCAAGCTAAGCTTTTAACAAACTCGTTTTCTAAACCTATTCTTCCTTTACATTCTCTTACAATCGCCCGCAGTATGGACACCTTTCCAATCACCACGTTCTCGTGTGATAATCACTAGAATCACCTAACATACAATCACCTAATATACAAACGGGGGGTCGTGAGTGGTACGCTAAACTTTGCCACAGTTGTGTAACACATTACCGTAGCTTGGTCACTGGGGCGGCCAGGGTCGGAAGGCAAACAGGAACTAAGTGGTGGTATATTGTGTGGTAATCAGAGTCTTTTGACGTACGTGCTGGGGGCCCATGTATAATACATCAATCCACTGTGCTCAGGGCACTAGACCCGTGTGTGCATTGAGGAAGTTCATATTTTAATCAAACTGTGTCTGAGTTAAACCAATGCATGCCTTGTTAACCTTGCCTATGCAAATGCTATGGCTGCCATGTTCTGGATATGTATTTCATATAAAAGAAACTATCATTTTTAAATTCCTATAATTATCTTACAAACCATGTATGAAGTTAAAGATATAAACCTGTCAAAATATTCATCCAAAAAGGATATCGAGGAAGGACTATGTGAAATACTAACAGGATCTCTGTTAATGTTAAACAATCTAAAATGCCGACATAAAAGCACATTGCTCTTTTTTTCCACTTTCCCACTTATTTGAGTCTAAGTGAAAGTGACCTTAAACATAAAAAATAGTGAGTTATGGAAACAAAATACGAAAAAGGGGCAATTTGACTGATGGTTCACCATCCCTATCATTAACCATTATTCTATTCCATCAAATACACACACACACACGCACTACGTCCATGTATCATGCACACAGTTCACCAGAGACATATCAATAACACATCTCTGCCTTTTACAACTATTTATCCTCTTTTACAAAATCCCTTTCACCATCGTATCAATTCATATTCTGTAACGCAGCCTTGGGCTGCTGGAGCCCTAAAAAATAAAAATGGGGCCGTTTTTTGATATAAGGAACCTTTCAGGACGGTTCCAGGGTGTATAGGGAGCTGACTGCTACTTTACTGCCACTGTAAACACGTAACGTTTGGGTATACAGGAGGCAACCACCACGAAGTAATGGGCATTCCCCTCCCTCCAACCTGCCCTTTAAACCCTCAAACATTAGTCATGCCGGGAGGGAGGGTGGGAGATGTATCTTGGCAGGCCAAGGTTGGGGAGGGAAGGGTTTATTTGGCATGAAGGTGGGGAGAGAGGTTGTTGATTGGGGTTCAGATGGCGGGGGGAAAGATTTGGCTTGAGGTTGTATTTCAGGTTTCCATTAAAACCTCCGAAGAAGAGTTTAGTGAGATGAAATGCCACATGACACAAGCGTCTCAACCACAAACTTCCTACTCTTCAAAAAAAGGAATTCTCGGCTTTTAAGTCTCACACATAGACCGAAGAACGTTTCCTGCTTGACGCCAGAAAGAAATTACAATCCAGCCTAAGCCCACAAGTTTACCAATACGCAACACCGAACACAAACTACGCCCGGCGGGTTTTTCGGGGAGGGGGGGGGGGGGGTCATCAGGATCAGTCGAGCCGCCATATATGGGGGTGAGGTGGGGAGGGGGGGGAGGGGGTGATGGGAACGATAAGTCCACTTTACGGTCCTCCACGAAACACCGGCGCATGCGAAACGTGTCCGTAAGAGACATAACCTTCACGAAATGTAAGGCATCCTCACCCGTGCTGCCACCTACGGTACAGTAAACCTGCTCTCAAGGTTGTTAAATGTCTACCTTCCCTCATCTCGCCAGGCCAGGCTACCCCCAACCCCCCCTCCAAGAATACTACGCTTCATGCACTATGCTCAACGAATCTCAACCTTAATACATTTTCCGAACAAATATGCTTGATATATATCATAAATCATTCTCTTAATAAGTCCTCAGGTTTAATATGTCAGAGGTATACAAAAAAACAGTGATCTATAAAAAAAAGAAGTCAAATACCTTTTTCTGGCGTGGTCCGGTGTGGCGAGGCGAGGCGTGCAGGACTGGATGCTGGGCGGTGGTGGAAACGTAGCCCAAGTGATGCCATCCACATCCGACTGTCACGATGGACAATCCGACTGTCACGATGGGGGTGGAGGCGACCTCACACGGGAAGCCTGGAAGATACAGGAGAGGGTTGTGTGAGAGGGGAGCTAGGTTACACACGACCTGGTGGTCTACGACCAGGTTAGCTGCATTGGCAAACTAAATAAAGTACCTAATGATATATGGTGAAGATATCCTTAACTGGTAATCTACATGCATGGAAACAGATTAGCATAACAAAATACATCAAAGCATAAAAAAGCACAAGAGGAAAAGAAAATGGAACGGATGAAACGGGATAAAGGAAAGGGGAAGCAGCACCTATTATACATCAATTCCCCAGGTCCCTATTGGGGGCATGCAGCACACATGTCTGTTTCAACTTTAACACACTTTTCTTAAAAACTAGAAAATTTCAGCTGGCAGGGGAAGTTCGGTAAGGTTTTCCTAGGTCAGGTTAGATTGTTAGATTACATTAGGTTAGGTAAGGTAAGATTAGGTTGTTAGGTTAGGTTAGATTAGAAGAGGTGAGATTAGGTTAGGTTAGGTTACATTAAGTTAGGTGAACCTGCAACAAATCAACAACCTTACCTAACTTTCTTTGGTAGTCGAGATCTACCTTAACATTCATTTTCCAATGTATTACATGAGTGCTAACAGTCAGATGTTAATAATAACTGAGTGAAATCTAAGATGGACAGAAAAATATATGACAAAATATAGAGTGCACTGTTACAAGCAGTTCATGAGTTAATTACTTTATAGGTAAAACAGGAACAAGGAGGAATTATGAATACCTAAAGTTGAAATGTTGGACTTATTATGGTGAAGATGATTGAATGAGTGGAGAAGGAAAGGATAGAGGGCCAGTAAGGAGGTACAGTAAATAACACTTTAAATATAGTACCACCACAGCAGGTGCTCACCAGAGCATATCTTTATCTAAAGACAGAACTGACAAGGCTGGTGTGTGTCCCTACTGTCACTGGAGCACAGCAACAACAATTGTAAACTTGTTCCGTAAAGCTCTGCTTTCCATCTTCCCCTCACTTTTGTTTTCCAGTATCACTTCCTCTACCTTTTTTTCCTTGCCCTACCACCTTTACCCGTGCAACTCAGACCTCTGATTTCACCCCATACATGCTCTTTCCTCCCGACATCTTTCTCAAGACCACCTCAATATTATCTTTTTTCTAGGGGTACGTAACCTTGTGTTACCAGTGTTGTATCTAGGATAAGGCAGGTAGGGCAGGTGCCCTGTGCACCACTTGAAGGGGGGAGTGCAAATCGACAAGTTTGTTTTTTAACATATGCTACCCAACTGACATTTTCAACGGTTTAGTTTTGTGAGATAAAATACAAATGCACCTACTTTTCAACTATAATAATGTTTTGCTACTATCAGTTGCGTTACGGCTTTTACATTACAATTTTGATCAAATAACTCCTTAAGTCTTTATGAGTTTATATAAATTTAAGTTTGGCCTAACTCTTCAACTGTTTATAGTTACACTATATATTTTTGTATACATCCACTGAATGTATATTCAAGCGAGGGGGCACAATTTGTGTTTCCCATAGGCACTACTTTCCCTAGATACACCCCTGAATAATTAGAGGAATTTTTTTGCTCAAATACTTTCTTTTCAAAATTAAAAGATAAGATATTCAAACACTTCTATACTTGAAATAATCACGGAAAATATATCACAGTCCTCTCAATTACCCATAAATACCCAGTAAATATGATGCAACGGAACAGAAAGATTTTAAAATTGACTTCATTAACAGCTTGAGTGTCATTAAGAAGAATAAACACTATTTCAACATCAGATATGTATTCAGCATGAAAAACACTTCTTATAAAGAGTTTATAAAGGAATTTTTTTTCCTTAAGAAAAATACCAAAAGTCCACGGTATTTTTTAGCTCGAAAAAATTTTGCTTCGAAATTGAAAGATAAGATATTCAAACATTTCTATACTTGAAATGATCATGGAAAATGTATCAGAATTTCTTAGTTACCAATATAAATCCAGTAAATACGATGCAAAGGAACAGAAATATATTAAAATTTACTTAGTTTACAGCTTAAATGACTGTCATAAAGACAACTAAACAATATTCTAACCCCAGATTTGTATTCAGCATGAAAAATACTTCTTATAACGAGTTTATAAAGGAAAACTATTTTTCTGAGAAAAATGCCAAAAATTGAAGGTAATATATTGTTCAGGGCATCTTTTAGCTCAAAAAACGTTTTGCTTCAAAATTGAAAGATAAGATATTCAAACACTTCTATACTTGAAATTATCATGGAAAATATATCATAATGTTCTCAGTTACCAATATATACCCAGTAAATACGATGCAAAGGAACAGAAATATTTAAAAATTAACTTCTTTCAACAGCTTAAATGAAAGTCATGAAGAAAACTAAACAATATTTTAACACCAGATTCGTATTCAGCATAAAAATACTTCTTATAATGAGTTTTTAAAGGAAATCTATTTTTCTGAGAAAAATGCCAAAAATTGAAGGTAATAATAGTTCAGGGCATTTTCTTAGCTCAAAAAAACTTTTTGTTTCAAAATTGAAAGATAAGATATTCAAACACTTCTATACTTGAAATCATCATGGAAAATATATCATATTGATCTCAGTTAACAATACATACCCAGTAAATACAATGCAAAGGAACAGAAATATTCTGAAATTAACTTCGTTTAACAGCTTAAATCACTGTCATAAAGACAACTAAACAATATTCTAACACCAGATTTGTATTCAGCATGAAAAATTCTTCTTATAATGAGTTTTTACAGGATATCTATTTTTCTGAGAAAAATGCCAAAAACTGAAGGTAATGGTTTAAGGTATTTTGAAAGTAAAAAAAAAACTTCCAAAATTGAAACTTGAGATATTCAAACACTTCTATTCTTGAAATAATCATGACAAATATATCATACTGCTCTCAGTTACAGATACATACTCAGTAAATACGATGCAAAGGAACTGAAATATTTTAAAACTTATTTCATTTAACAGTTGAAATGACTGTCATAAAGACAACTAAACGATATTTTAACACCAGATTTGCATTCAGCATGAAAAATACTTCTTATAATGAGTTTTTAAAGGAAATCTTATTTTCTGAGAAAAATATGTCATATCTAAGGTATGGCAGGTGCCCTGGGAGCCTCTTGAAGGTGGGGGGGGGGGATCAACAGGTTTGTGTAATGACATATGCTACACAACTGACATTGCCGTCGGTTTGGTTATCTGAGATAAATAAGAAACTCGCCTATTTTTCCACTTTAGTAACATTTTTCTCCTATCAGTTGCATTACCGCTCCTACGCTACAATTTAGATCAAATCAGTCTCTAACTTTAAGTCTTGAAGTTTATATGAATTTAAGTTTGTTCTAACTCTTCGACAGTTTATAATTACACTATATATACTTTTATATACATCCACTGTATGTACATTTTCCATCAAGCCAAGGGCGCAATTTCAGTGCTTTCTATAGGCGTTATTTCCCCTAGATACGCCCTTGTGTTACCCATGTGATCCACTATACTTCACCTAACCCCCATGTAACCTGCTTCACTTCCCTTCCTACGTTGGCATTGAACCCATTTTATCCCTAAACACTTCCATAAATCACAAAATAAAGAACTATGCTCCATACGTCGATTTTAAGACTGTATTTCATCGTACACTACCAATCATAAGCTATGGTACATCAACATACCCTCACTTCTGAGTCATACACCATAAACCACTTCAACCGTTATTTAACTCTAAAAATACCTTGCGGGGACTCTGACGTAGTGTTTGTGATGAAAATAACATCCAAAACCAGCTAAACAATTACCTGTGCACGTCTAATAACACAAAGTAAGCAAACGATCCCTGACCCAGCACATGGGTCATGACCCGGAACATGGTAAAACAACGCAAATCCGAAGTCCAGTACACAGTGCAGGGTGAGGGAGCGCTGGCTCAGGATATATCTTCTACATGTTATCATACACGAGATAATTACCCACAATAACAACAAAAAATTTCTCGAGAAATGCGATACAAGAGAGCGTGCAAATGTGTGAGTGATTAAAGGTATCCATGACGCATAGAAATCACAAAAAAGTAAACCCCAGTAAGGCAGGAGAGAGCGCGAGCCCAAGAGCATTAGGCATGAACTGGCTCAGTCCACTGTTGCCCAAAACGATTTTATGAACCATTAGTTACTTTATGATGAAATGATATATCAATCACTACATACATACATACAGGCATAGCACTTTTCATGGGCTTCAATCTACACCAACTGGTGTCTCAGGATTTCTATAAAAAACGTTTCGAAATAAAACTAAAAGAATGATTCCTCCTCAGAGTTGCCAACTTAGAACGGCCTTGACCACAGAGACGCACGCAGCGTTGCCAACCCACGGATCTTCATGGCAAAAGATGCCCAGCATCAACCCACTGCCAGATGCCACATTCTTTCAGTCTGGTGTAGCTTAAACAGTTGTTCTAATGCCTAATCACCCACGTCAGGGCGGGAATGAAGAGCGACACGGTGGAAAGAATGTTATATTCTAACACGAACCTTCTGATACTATTATTAGCCAGCGTTAAAACCCTGCTTCCTACAGCGTTAAAAGAATCTACTGTTTGCTTCTTTTCGCCGCCATAACCTAGATCAACACTGTATTGCTTCGTCGCTCGGAAATACATTTCTTCGTCGCTCGGAAATACATTTCCTATTACGTAACTTGATCCTCACACGGTGCTGACAGCGTTAAAAAGGTAGTTTTTAAAAGAGTTTTAGGTGAATGTCTCCTGGCGTGGCTGAGGGGGTCCATTAAAGATGAAACCTATAGAAAATGAGAAGCAGAGTGTTGACCGTGCGGTCAACAATATTTAGATGACCATCCAATCTACGAGGAGTTGTTAACAAGGAATATAAAATGCCTCTACCTTAATATCACAAGGACAATTGAATGACCCACATTGTTCTTTCTCAAGGTTATAATAGAACGTGGACCGGATCCTGGATGTGGGGTAGTTCGGATACGGAACTGTCCGGATGAGTGAGGACGGGTGGTGGGTGGGGGGAGGAGTGAGTGAGGACCCGGCATCCGGTGTTCTGGCTACGTGACCGTAAGCCAGGTCTGCTGTTCCTGTGAGCTGACCAAGTCAATGGTGTTGTGGTCCTTCACTGGCCCACAAGCCATCCACACCTCACCTCTAGGACGTCTCCATACCACCTTCACGGTGTAGGAGGTCACTGTACACAGGAGAGGACAGGTGTAGGACGTCACTGTACACAGGAGAGGACAGGTGTAGGACGTCACCCTCTATACACAGGAGAGGACAGGTGTAGGACGTCACTACACACAGGAGAGGACAGGTGTTTGGGAAGGACTGAAAGGACGCGGGAAGTTGCCCCTCTCATGGGTCCTTCAATACCTCACCCAGGTCACCAATATTACTCCTCTTCAGGATAATATTGACCACATGAAGACCAGCAGCTGTTGTTGTTGTTGTTGGTGTTGTTGCTGTTGTTGTTGTTGTGATTTACTTCCACTGGTCCCCCCCCCCTATAATGAGACGTCGGCACTAATGACCCCCCTGGTATCTGATGGACTTTTGTTTCTCAAAGTCGAGAGACGCAACCAGCCATCATGATGGACTCTCCACCCAGCCAACTGTGTCTGAGCAACAGTGGACAGCGTCAAACATCCACGCACACGTTTGTGAACCTGGAATACTACTAATGGTCTAAGTGTCGAGTGATCAAGCGTGCCATATTCATCAACAAAAACATTACTGTGTGTAATTAATTGCCATTAACTCTCTCCACTGCATGGGCAGGGAGTCATACACTGGGGGGAGCTACCAAGGATTGAACCTTGTCTGCTTTCAAACTAACTCTTTTTCACACTTGTGTATATCATCAGCATACATGGCTTCCATCGTGGAAGCAGTCCTTCTTTCTTCCATTCATCCACTGCTGTGTGGAGGCAAAAAGCACTTCCTCACACATTTTCTAACACCTCTTGCGTAAGTCCCTCCTCATGACGCGTCTTGTTCCTCCACCTACGCATGTTTCAAAGACCTGTTCACTGTATACATCATGGAACTGATCTAGAAACTACAGGGCTACGAGATGAAGTCTCCCCTCTATCTCTCCTTATCTCTCATGGTGGGCAATGTTGTGGCCACTCATTTCACACTGTAACACATCTCTTAATTCTGGTGCCATCTTGGGTCGCCCTCCTCTATTAGCACTTTGCGCGTCTCCAAGTGCCTGTGTCTCTTTCTGGCGAGATGGACATTGTCAGCGTGCCCTAACCTACTGGGAAACACCTTTAGAAAATAAAAGAATATATATATATATATACATTGGCCACCCCGTTCCTGGTGAGGGTATATATTGCGTGTATATATTCTGGTGACCTTTACCTCCGGACACGGATGAGAGGTCAACGTAAGAAGGCTTGAAGGTCACAGTTCCTCGACCCGACCTTCCTAGGTACAGACGCCACCACCTGGCTCCCTCCCTCCCTCACCATCACCACACTCAAAGGCCAGGGTTCCGTGCAGCGCGCGCGCACGCGCCGTACAGACAACAGAAGGCTCATTGCCCTGTACGAACTTTACGTAAGAAACAACCACAAGGCTTCGCTATATAGCCTTATCTTTTTATATATATCAAGTGATTTTACTGATTAAAGAGATAAGCGTCTGGCGCAAAACAATCATGAACGAGCGTATTACTTTTGGCTTTGTATGTCACCATGTTTGTGAGGGGCGAGTCCCTTTATCTCCCTTATCTCCGGGAGGCGTCTTATCAGCACACGGAGTCTGGGACGCTCCTCCCGAGGCGGGATGACACCAAGCGGCCGAGAGAGAGAGAGAGAGAGAGAGAGAGAGAGAGAGAGAGAGAGAGAGAGAGAGAGAGAAATGATAAAAATATAACGCAGTCGGTAAAGTTTTTTCTATGTTTTTTTTTACTAAAAGAACGACTGGCTGGTCTGACCTTCAGTTTTCTTTGTTAAGCACAACATTGAAAAGAGTAAAAGCACGACCCTCTCAACACACGACGGTAGTGTGACGATAGTGTACCAGTGGAAATAATTCATATTTCACTAATTACCTTCAGTTTTCTTTGTTAAGCACAACATTGAAAAGAGTAAAAGCACGACCCTCTCAACACACGACGGTAGTGTGACGATAGTGTACCAGTGGAAATAATTCATATTTCACTAATTAATACCCGGAGAAATAATGTTGTGGGTGAATATATCAATAAAGCATTATTTACTTAAATGTTATACGTACGAACACGTAACTTGGTAGTTCACGAACGATAGTAAATTATTGAATAATAAAAAAAATTATATATAAGTGTGAAGGTATTCTGACACCCTTTTCTCGTCTCTCCCACCTTTTCATGAAACCCCTGCCTCCTCTTCCTTCATCTCTCCCTGCTTCTTTCATAACCCTTGCCTCTCCCCCCCCGCCCCCCACACTATCCTTCATATCTCCCTTCTTTCTTTAGCCTTGCCTCAATCTCTTCCCCATTATTTACACCCCTGACTGCTTTATTCCTGCCCCTTCCTTCACTTAATCTTTCCACCCTTACTTTGTTTACTCTTGGCCCCTTCGTGGCTCCCCCTTCTTTCTTTACCCCTAGCCCCCTTCCCTCATCCCTTACCCTTTCTTTCTTTACACTTTCCCTCTTCCTTCATCAAATAATCCCCTTCTTTCAACCCCTCCCCTCCGCATCGCTCCTTCACCCTCTACCGCCCTTCCTTCATGCTATGCCTGGCTTCCTTCTCCTCCTCCTCCTCCTCCTCCTCCTCCCAATATTGACGCGGGGGCAGACAACGGAAGACCAACCCGAGACTTGACCTAGATTGAGCAGGGGGGAGGAACCTTGGAGAGGGGGGAGGGGGAGGGGGATTACCAAAAACTTCAACAGTGTCATATAGTCCTGAACCAACCCCTCACCCCCTCAACCCCCACACTATACACCCTGATGAGCTGTTACACAGACCTGTTACACAGGCGTGCTCAAGGGCCACAAAGCCGTGCTCAGTGGCCACACAACCGTGCTTAAGGGCCACAAAGCCGTGCTCAGTGGCCACACAGCAGTGCTCAAGGGTTACACCGGCGTTCTCAACGGCCACAAAGCAGTGCTCAAGGGTGATATCGGCGTGCTTAAGGGCCACATAGCCGTGCTCAAGGGTTACACCGGCGTGCTCAAGGGCCACACAGGCGTGCTCAAGGGTTACACAGCCGTGCTCAAGGGCCACACAGCCGTGCTCAAGGGTTACACAGCCGTGCTCAAGGGCCACATAGCCGTGCTCAAGGGTTACACCGGCGTGCTCAAGGGCCACACAGCCGTGCTCAAGGGTTACACAGCCGTGCTCAAGGGCCACACAGCCGTGCTCAAGGGTTACACAGCCGTGCTCAAGGGCCACACAGCCGTGCTCAAGGGCTACACAGGCGTGCTCAAGGGCTACACAGTCGTGCTCAAGGGTTATTTATACCCGCGTGCTCAAAGGCCACACAGGCGTGCTCAAGGGCCACACAGCCGTGCTCAAGGGCCACACCAGCGTGCTGATGAGGTTAAAGGTCAGTGAGTGTTTCCCACGATGAACATTTCTTAAAGGTCTGGTAATACCACATGTCTTGTTCCTTTAAGTTCTGCACTTGCCTCTGATACGTAACCTTTAAAGGTCTGTGGCGCCCATTCCTATATCATTCTTAAAGGTCTAAGGCGCCCAACACAGACCTGCTTGTCAACGTCTGTCAGTAGTTTGTTATGGTGTCTGTCTGCTGCGTCGGCTTTTGTCTCTACCTTTTCCTGCCATGGCACGTACAGTCGGTCAAAAAAGTATCTGTGCACGCGTGAAACTTTATGACACACGGTACGATGCATACTGAGAAATCTCCGTCTGAATTGATGATACGCAGTGGTGGCTTTTGATGTCACGATGGCACAGTGTGAGCTAATGAAGACGTAACTTGTCATATATTCAGGTTCATGTTATAGGTTTATATGTACGATATGTATATGCAATGTCACATATGCAATGTGACTGCCGTGTGTAGCGCCTGTTTCGGCGAGTGGTTAAATCCACCACCGTGTGTGTTTGTGTGTGTGTGTGTGTTCCGTGAGTCGAGCAGATGATGAAACTGTGAACCTTTTTTTCCCCCCAGGTTTGGCAACGTTGGTTTCCTTGTGGTTCGAAGCAGACGGATCCGACCACAGCCAGGCAGGCGTACCAACCCTCCCACCACCACCACTACAACATCAGCAGTTGGTCCAACCACTACGGAAGACATCGGACACCCACTGTGCACAGATCCTTTTTGGTTTTTTTACCCAGTGTAATCTCTATATCTACTAGACTACGCGACTTTCCCCTCAAAGGGTATTGAGTATCATTCACACGTTGACCGCTTCTAAAACATCGAAGCCTCCTAAATGAGCTGCTTCCATCACCACCTTTAACTTCCAGTCACAGAAAGCGCCGTTTCCACCGAACACCCGCAGCGTCCAGGGAGGAGCAAGCCACGTCCAACCAATGGTTGGGAACACAGGTTTACCAGTACTGTGGTGTGTGTGTAACCTGTTGTGACGTGGGTGTGGGACACTTTAGGAAATGTGTTCAGTGTCTTCAATACAGTGGTTGTATCTTGGACATGATGGGCTCTTAAGGTATGTTGAACTTGTGTCTGCAATGTTGCAAGAGATGGAGGATGTCCAGAGCGTAGTGGGAGGGGAAAGTGTGACTCGTGTATGTATGAGGAGTGTGGTTTCAAATGGGTCTATGTCTGGCTGGGAGCTGAATACGAATCAGTTGCTTTAAACCTGTCGCGTCATCTAAGTGTGGAAGTAGTTTTCCCAGGGGGTCCCTGCGGTGTGGGCTAGGGGGTCCCCTGTGTTGTGGGCTGTGGGTACGGGAGGGGCCCTTGTAGTGTGGGCAGTGGGTTCAGGGGCGCGTGCGGTAAGGGCTGTGGGAGTCAGCTGATGAAGTGCTGAACCTGTGAGAGATAAACTGCGACTCGAAATGAACCAATTTGTCTTGCTTGTGGAGACTGTTCCTCAAACACCCTAAGTGTGTCTCGCACTGTATATCTGCCCGTGTGTATGATACACCAGCTGTCTCCCGGAAGACGTACGCGCGTCTGTACTACAACATCCACTCGAGAGGTGTGCAAGTACGTATTCCTGAAAGGTCAAATGAGTGTATGATGATCATTTCTCACGAGCGAAGACGTTCGTAATGGGAGACATCAAAGCATCCGGGTCAACTCCCAGCCAGCGGGGTCCCAGCCTGGAGAGGTGTGGGTACGGAGAAGTGTGAGGGAAAGTCCTACGAGAGAAGAGGGATGGAGAGTTGGAATCCCCCCCCCCCCGCCCCCCAGGAATTCCAGAGTAGATGTGAGGGGAGTCAGGAGTGGGTGGGGGAGAGAGGAGGTAAAACCAGGGGTGAAGAGAGTAGGGTGGGGTGTGGGGTGGGTGTGTGGGGTGAAGGTTGGCGTCGGGGTGTTTGAGGCTTGACTTCTTTCTTTTTTCCTCCTTCTGTTTAAGGGGGAAGAGAAACCTTAATAGAGGTGTAATCTCGAGGGATTAACCAGACGCAGGAGGGGGATTACCGAGGTGTGTGTGTGTGTGTGTGTGTGTGTGTGTGTGTGTGTGTGTGTGTGTGTGTGTGTGTGTGTGTGTGTGTAGGGGGGATAAGACGCCAAGTTAGGGTAGGGGAGGAATGCTTGTGTGAACAAAGGGAAGAGGGGGGCAGGGAAGGGGGGCCCCCTACCAGGTTACCCCTCTATCCCCCCTTAACAATGGTATATGATCCGACCTGCACTAGGAGGAGGGGGCCTGGGGCGAGGGGGGTTCAGGGGGCCCCCGTGGAGTGGGTCCCCTAAAGTCCAGGATGGGGTCTGGGGGAGAGTCCAGGCCCACGATGAGGGGTGGTGAGGGTCCAGGGGCCCCCGTGGTGTGGGCTGTGGGGTACGGGCCTTACCTAACCTTTAATAAGGCCTTTAACAAACTCCCTCGAACCTAGTCAGCCACGGCTCTACATACCCCCAGAACCTGTTCAACACGGCCCTACATACCCCAGAACCTGTTCAACACGGCCCTACATACCCCAGAACTTGTTCAACACGGCCCTACATACCCCAGAACCTGTTCAACACGGCCCTACATACCCCAGTACCGTCGTGCTCAATGGTCGTACCGTCGTGCTCAAGGGTCGTAACATAGTGTTCAAGGGTCGTATACCGTCGTGTTCAAGGGTCGCATACCGTCGTGGTCAAGGGTTGTATACCGTCGTGTTCAAAGGTCGTATACCGTCGTGCTCAAGGGGCGTACCGTCGTGCTTCATGTGTACGTCACGAACATAATGTAAAAAAAAAAAAACATCGTACAGGAAATACGAAAGACGCGCAGCAGCAAAATGCTTTACGAAAGACAAGGAAAAAAAATTACACTTAATTTTGTAACACCCTCACATGACGAGGCCAAACAAGATACTCAAAGGATGAATCAATAAAACACACACACACACACACACACACACACACACACAGGGCGACACTTTCCACCAGCACTCAAGGAAACTGTGGCCGAGGATCGTGTGCAGGAAGGCAAACACTTGTGATAAGGTCATGTTTTACGAGCGGGTTGAGGTGACTCAAGAGAGAGAGATAGCTTAAGATAGATAGATAAGGGATGGAGAGGGATAGTCTCGTGGAGTTATCTATCTATCTATCTATCTATCTATCTATCTATCTATATATATATATATATATATATATATATATATATATATATATATATATACACACACACGACTACTCAAAAACGACGGTACGACTTCTGACCACAAAACGTACGACCCTTAGCACGACCATGCGACTCTCAGCTTGTGGCCTGACCCCTGGCCACGGGTCGTGGTCAGGAGTTCAATGTCACGTTCAAAACAGGCAGGAAGGACATGGTTCCGCGCGGGGGGTGAGGGAGGGTGGGTACAAGGAGAAGCCCCACGAACAGCAGGCGGGTCGTGGCGTGTGGGGACGGGGGCACGGCGGAGAGCCAGCATCGCGCTGGTAACGAGCCAGTTAAAGGTAGTTGGGAGGCCCGGGAGAGAGAGAGAAAGAGAGAGAGAGAGAGAGAGAGAGAGAGAGAGAGAGAGAGAGAGAGAGAGAGAGAGAGAGAGAGAGAGAGAGAGAGAGGACAGGGTATGGGGCCAGCAGGAGCGAGAGGAGATGAGGAGAGACTGGTGGAGGAGGCAGACGATGAGGAGGAGGTGAAGGGGAGGAGAACCCTCCTCCACGCCAACACCTACAGCCAGGGGGCATGGGGCGCGGGCGAGGGGGCGCGGGCGAGGGGGCGCGGCGCTCTTCACTCTACACGTCGGCAAGGTCAGATGTGAGTCTTGAATCACCACAGCATCACACTATGTGGTCAACCATCAGCAGGTGTGAAGATAAGATAAGATAAGATAATGATTATAATGCCACGATAGCACAGTTCACACGCTGGATGAACACCCACCACAGCCTTGGGGTCGCGTCCGCCTGGGTTCGATTCCAGGGCGCGGCGGGGAAGCACCCACCCAACCCAGGTGTTCATCCTACCCTGTGGACTGGTCGAGAAGTGGATGCCTGGGTGAGACACGGGTGTGTACGTGTGGCAATAAGGAAGACACGATACAATATACAAGGCGAAGAAACTGGGGCAACACCAGTATATAGTTTTCTACCCTCAACAAACAAACTCAAATAACAATGACACACACACACACACACACACACACACAGGCCACCGTCCTGCTACTCTGACCACCCTGGTAGAGACCCATTGGTCCGTTATGATTCGAATTCCTTTGTTTACAATGAAGACACAAATCACAGATGATTTGCTCTGTCAAAGCAGCGCACAAAGGCGGCTACTGTGTAGGTGGTGTGTGTGTGTGTGTGTGTGTGTGTGTGTGTGTGTCTGTGTGTGTGTGTGTGGGATTGGAGACCCTGGCCATCTTACTACATATTCAGACTTGTAGTTTAGTTTCAATATTTCTTTCTCGCGAGACAAAAAGGACCCCATCCACAACACAGAGGGGACCCAGCGTTATATAAAACACCCCAGCTTCAACATGATCCACACACACACACACACACACACACACGTGACCATCACATTAACAACTCTGTGTTTAATAACCCTTAATAACCCCACTGGTCAATTTTATAAACAAGACAGCATTAATTATCATATCATCCCCCTTATTCTTAAACTCCAAATCATGTCTCACTGTTAATATAATGCTCCAGTGTCGTCCTTTTCTTCCACAACACACGTCCCGCGTCTAAACTCACCGTCCTCACAACACGTTCCTCATTCCCATCCACAACTCTCTCATACTTTAAGTCTATCCTCAAAAATACCCTTATGCCTGTCCATATGTGTGATAATCCTACATACTTCACCACATCACTGACCCATCCCTCTCTCATACCTTCTCTCTCTCTCTCTCTCTCTCTCTCTCTCTCTCTCTCTCTCTCTCTCTCTCTCTCTCTCTCAGACAACATTCTTCAAAGTTCCAAGGTAAACTCTTAGATGCAGGAAGATTTATCCTATTCTTCCTGCATCCACATCTTACCATTCAAGTCAGCCAATGCTTTCCCTACCACTCGTGCGTGTGTGTGTGTGTGTGTGTGTGTGTGTGTGTGTGTGTGTGTGTGTGCAGTTTACCTAGAGCAATGTAAGGTGTCTACCTTCCCAGGTTCGTAACACTACACATGATTTCCACATTCACGTCCAGCCACAACATCCTCTCATTCGTGGACACGTCCAGGTCAACACAGTGGGGGGTTCCCCACTACAACATCAACACAGGAACCTCCCTCACTCCTCACACTCGCCACCTCACCTCCCTCACCCCTCACACTCGCCACCTTACCTCCCTCACTCCTCACACTCGCCACCTCACCTCCCTCACTCCTCACACTCGCCACCTTACCTCCCTCACTCCTCACACTCGCCACCTCACCTCATCTTCCGGTTTCTCCCCTTACCCCCAGGGCCGCCAGGGGTGTCCCTATCTCCCTACTCCCCTTCCAGCCTCTCCCCTCACCTCCAGCACAGCCAGGGGTGAGGCCATGCCCTCTCCCCTCACCTCCGGCACAGCTGGAGGTCCCACCAGACAAAGAAAATCAAAAACAGACTTGGTCGAGAACCCTCTCCCAGTTCTCCATAGCCCCTCCTACCATTTTCTCCGCTTCCCTTTCTTCCGTTCGAACTAAAGAAAACGGGTCAAGGAGAGAGTTATGCGGGGGTTAACAAACAAACAAGATCAAAAGAAGATACAGTGATGAGTGGAGACCCGCCCAGCGGCCACGTCTCACACAACCTCTGCCGACAGAGGGAAAAAACAAACAAACAAACAAACACATTTCTTTGACGAAGTCGTCTGTTCTCAAAATCTGCGACGCTAAAAAAAAAAACTTCAAAATATTCCCTGAAAATGGGCGTGACTTAAGCCTAGTTAGGGTCCTGACGTGACCTGACCTGACCCCTGGCTGACCAGAGGCAACGTTACACAAAAAAAGAACTTGTGTGGAGTGTCGATATGTGAAGCAGCGTCTGTTTATAAGTGTTTGGAAGTGTACTTCACATCAGCACACTGAACCACGAGCGCTCGCTTGAGGAAGTGGTGGAAAGTGATGGCATAGGCTGTGTGTGTGTGTGTGTGTGTGTGTGTGTGTGTGTGTGATCCAGGCCAGGGCACTGGGAACGTACCAACATTAAGATGATACCTTTACCTGGGCACCTGCTTACAATGAGACGAAGGTTTACGACATGTAAACAGACAGACGAACGAACGAGGAAACCAAGGCTAATGGTTGACGTCATGGTGGGTCCCCCGCTCACACCAACATGGTCCAGGAATGGTTGTTTTTTCCCTCGAGGTTGCAAGGAACTTTACGATGCAATGCCTCACACAACAGACCCCATGTTCACCCTCCCACCTGAACACTGCAACCTACCCTGGCGACAATGTGGGCCACTTGGTCCACAGGTGTGTGTGTGTGTGTGTGTGTGTGTGTGTGTGTCTTGCTTGCTTTGCCATGTGTGTGTGTGTGTGTGTGTGTGTGTGTGTGTGTGTGTGTGTGTGTCTTGCTTGCTTTGCCATGGAACTATCCATTCTTCTGGCTTGAAGGCAAAGAACACATGAAAAGAAAACGCTTCAAAGCAAAATCTATGTGACGGGGACTGACGTTGCCCCCCCTATATCACAGGGTATACGTACTTGATCAGGTGCAGGCAATGTGTCTTTATCAACAACACGACACGATTAAAACCTGTTTATAGATCGTACAATATTCATTAAGGGATTAACGAGCTTGATGTCCTAATGAAGCGATTATAATATAATTACCTCGGGTCATTACCGTGACTTTTTAATAACTATAATGATTGTTAATTCGGAGTGTTTATCATGGCTGGTTGTATTAATCAAAGGTTATTATGTGAATTTACGGACCAATCCTGAATCAATTACCTTTATATCATCGACCTTAACATTTTGAGCACGGCGGTATACGACCCTTGAACACGACGGTATACGACCCTTGAGCACGATGGTATACGACCCTTGAACACGACGGTATACGACCCTTGAACACGACGGTATACGACCCTTGAACACGACGGTATACGACCCTTGAACACGACGGTATACGACCCTTGAACACGACGGTATACGACCCTTGAACACGACGGTATACGACCCTTGAACACGACGGTATACGACCCTTGAACACGACGGTATACGACCCTTGACCATTTCGTCGCGATATGGCGAGCCTGTCACTGCTGAGGGGTGAGGGGGTGATGGGTGAGGGGGTGATGGGTGATGGGTGAGGGGGTGATGGATGATGGGTGAGGGGGATGGAGAAGCGCCTCAAACCACTTGGTTAACATCACCGCGCGATGAATCGTGCAGCACGGGGGGGGGGGGGGGGTCACGCATCCTACAGTGATGACCCACAGTTGTTGGCGAGGGAGGACACAGCTGCGGGTTGACCGCTACCTTCACGTGTTTGCCGCACGTCCGTGACACAACATCCCATCCCACACCCCCATCCCATACCCCCATCCCACATCCCCATCCCATCCCATCCCACACCCCCCATCCCATACCATCCCACATCCCCATCCCATCCCATCCCACACCCCCATCCCATACCATCCCACATCCCCATCCCATACCATCCCACATCTCCATCCCATACCATCCCACACCCCCATCCCATACCCCCACCCCACATCCCCATCCCATCCCATCCCACACCCCCATCCCATACCCCCCATCCCATACCATCCCACATCCCCATCCCATACCATCCCACACACCCCCATCCCAGATGGGACAGAGTCGACTGTTATCACCCTGCGCATCACTGGAAACGTAATAGACTCGCTGCACGAGGCGTCTGGCTGCACAACCTCTCTGAAAATCAGTGAAATGTCTGGGTTGTGTGTGTGTGTGTGTGTGTGTGTGTGTGTGTGTGTGTGTGTGTGTGTGTACACCCAAGTGGCAGTCCTGCAGTGAGAGAGAGAGAGAGAGAGAGAGAGAGAGAGAGAGAGAGAGAGAGAGAGAGAGAGAGAGAGAGAGAGAGAGAGGTAATGAGGAATATTTTTGGTTGTGATATTGTCAACTGAACGAGGGAGGGAAGCTGGAGGAGGAGGAGGAGGAGGAGGAGGAGGAGGAGGAGGAGGAGGAAGAGGAGGAGGAGCCGCCATCATGAGTGGAGGGTCATGGCTACAGATCCACATTCCTACGTCATCCACCCACTGTCCTCCCCCCCTCCTCTTCCCTCCCTCCACCCACTCAACATCTCTCCCTCCCCCCACCTCTCTCCCCCAACTCTTTCTTCCGTTGCCCCCTCCACCAGCACCCCACCCACCCCCCACCTTCCCCCTCTCTTTGTTTCCGCTCTCCCCTACACCTCTCACTGCTACACTCACTGGGAGAGCTACAGAATACTGATCATCTTCTCTCTCTCTCCCCCTCTCCCCTCCCCCATTACTACCTCCCCTACCCTAAAGTAAGACCCCCCCGCCTACCTTCTCCCCTCCCCCCCACTCTGAAACAAGATCTCAACCCCCTCCCATCCTCCCCCCCTCCCTCAAGCAAAGATTCTAACCCCTTCCCCTCCCCATGAAAGACCCCATCCCCCTTCCCTCCCCACCCCGCCCCATCGAACGAAACCTCTTCCTCCGCCCCATCATGCAAGAGCCTTACCCCCCCCTCCTACCTGCAGTCCCCCACCCCTGCCCCTCTATCACACACACACACACACACACACACACATACGTTCGTAACAATAATTAATCCCCCCCCCCCCCTCGTGCGCTTGCCTGACTACCATTTCCCATTTTCTTCGGCTCACTAGACCTTATTACGTCTTCCTGCCACAATAAAACCATCTCTATTTCTCCGTTTTATTTGTTGACTGATGCTTGTGTTTACTACCCCCTCCCCCACCCTCAACAGGGGGAGGGGGAGGGGAAGGGGAGGAGGCAGAAGTGTTGGGGAGGGAAGGAGGTGGAGAGGTCCTTGGAAGAGGGGGAGGGGGATGTCCTTGGGTAGGGGGTGGAGTGCCCCCCCGGGAGGAAGGGGTAGGAGTGGTTCAGGGGGGGTAGGGGAGGGAGAGGCCAGGGGGAGGGGGGGAGGGGAAGGGGGGCGAAGAAGTCAGGTCCTTCGGGGGGACGGACGGCGGGGGGGGGGGGTGGTAGAAGAGGAGACGTAACTGCGTATATCGCGTAGTATGTTGGCGTCCTGGTCCCACTAGAAGGAGGGGGGGGAGGGAGGGAGGGGAGCCGCCTCCTGTATTGTCTCGTGCACGGGGCCGGCCGTACCCGCAACACACGCGCGGAAATTAAACGTCAAACGTTTCTTACGTTTTCTGTTGTTTTATCTAATATCGGACGAGTTCGTATGGGGGGGGGGGGGCTGGGGTGGGGGGGAGGGGAGGGAGGGGTGGGGAGATGGCCTGGGCGACCCTGGGGGGTGGGGCGGGGTGGGGGTCTGGGAAAGGCGTATTGCGTAGTGCTCCTGCAATCGATGGCGCGTAATCTGGAACAACAAAACCTTCTAATATACGCAATATTCTCGTGTATATATATATATATATATATATATATATATATATATATATGCATGTGTATGCAGGTGGGTTCGGCCATTCTTTCGTCTGTTTCCTTGCGCTACCTCGCTAACGCGGGAGACACCGACTAAGTATTATATATAATTATATATATATATATATATATATATATATATATATATATATATATATATATATATATATATATATCTGGCGGGCTACACGTGGCCATGACGTACAATAGCCACCTTCCCTCACATTACCACTACACCCCCCTCCCCCTCCCCCTACATCCTGCTCATAAGGCAGTTAAAGACGACCAGTTGACGCAGGCGAGGCGTAGCTGCGCCCGCCCCGGCTGGCGTAGGGCGGTTGGCGGGAAATTCGTTGACGCAGGTTACGCGGATGACGCGGCGTGTGTGCGCACGTGCGTCGGTCCACGGACGCCCCCCCACCCACCCCCCTGTCTCCGGGAACGACGTAATTCCGGGTCGAGAGCAGTTAGTTAACTGTTACATTAATCTTGACAGGTAAGCACCCACATCCCACTCACGACGGTGGGCAATATATATATATATATATATATATATATATATATATATATATATATATATATATATATATATATATATATATATATATATATAGCAAAGGTACGACCATCAACGCATCATATGGTGAGAGAGAGAGAGAGAGAGAGAGAGAGAGAGAGAGAGAGAGAGAGAGAGAGAGTTAAAATCTACAACTAACAACCGTTCTCCCACGTAACGAGAGGCCGACCCACACACCCCCCCCCCACCCACCACCCCAACAACAACAACAACAACAACAACACAGCCCGATCATTGTTTTCACAACGACAAAGTTAATAACGAAATATTACTTCCTGCACAGCTGGTCACCGGTGACTTCCGTATATAACTAGTTGTGATATACGTCACACATGACGTCATGCAATGTTGTAGATACAACAGGTTGTACCGTGGCTGGCACACGGGCATCGAACCGAGCGCCATCAGGTGGCGAATGAAACTTGAGTGATGTCTGTGGACCTCCTTCAATCATGTCACTTACATGACGGTAATACACCCGTATGCAAATTAGGGTGATGAAGTGGTCATACATTCACCAGAGGGGGTAGGGGTGGGGGGGGGGTAAGATATGACATGGGTTTAAGCGCACGCTCGAAGGGCTTTTGAAGGTCGACCACACTGCATTCTTCAGTGGGGACTTTCGCTAGTGTGAACCACGCAGTAATACCCACACCTCCTCCTCTCTCTCTCTCTCTCTCTCTCTCTCTCTCTCTCTCTCTCTCTCTCTCTCTCTCTCTCTCTCTCTCTCTCTCATGGCTGCACTCTCTCACTCACTCAAAGAACACGTGAGGATATCAGAACCCACGTACACACTGGAACTAACTAACCCCCCTCCCCCCTCCCAGTGGGTTGCTCAGTGCGCACTCAGTGGTAACTGTAAACACAACTTGTATCCCACTGTAGAAATCTAACAACACGTAGCCAAAACAACGTAGTCCACTTAACTCGATAAAATCACCACTATTACTTTACATAAGTGTATAATAACTATTACTTTACATAAGTGTATAATAACTATTACTTTACATAAGTGTATAATAACTATTACTTTACATAAGTGTATAATAACTATTACTTTACATAAGTGTATAATAACTATTACTTTACATAAGTGTATAAGAACTATTACTTTACATAAGTGTATAATAACCATTACTTTACATAAGTGCATGATCAGTACTACTTTACATAAGTGTGTAAGTAAAAGACGATCAATTTCTACTGTAAAAAAAAAAGAAAGAAAAGGTGATGAATTTGACGTCTGGCGACATGTGGAGTCCGGTCCGCGCTTCCCGCCATTCCCACGCAAACTGCGCAATGGCCTCCCCCCCCCCCCCCCCCCCCCGGGGCCTCCTCCTCCTCCTCCCCCCTTCCAACAACAACAACAACAATTCGAACAAGAAACAAATAAAAAAAATTGTGGTTGTATCTGTCGTGTGTGTGGTTGTAGGGTAAGGTTGTAGGATGTACTACGTGTGTATATATACACATCTCCCGGGGAATTGTGATGACACATGGCAGGCAGTGTTGACCATCACAACCACAACAATAATGACCCAGTGACACTTACAACACCGGTGGTTGTTGTTGTTGTTGTTGTTGTCTCACATGAACAACATCGCCTCAGCCATATAACTGGCTTCGTAATTTGCATAAAAGTTTCTTAATAGAAACATTTTTGACGATAAATATTGTATCGCATTTAATATAATTTCATTCTGGATTATCAATATTTTTTTCTTAGTAAATAAATAACATATGAGAAGAATACAACCAGTTCTACTGTAAAATAAATTACGTATATAAATTGCCATGAACAGAAACCAGTTCAGTCGACTGTGAACCACTCCTGACAGCAATGTATATACTTATATATACATTATATTCACATATATACATATATCATATTTATATACATATATATTATACACAACGTAGGAAACTTTAATTAATTAAGTTTAGAACCAATTCATATCCTGGGACCGGCTGAAGTACGTGGTAGCGTGGGGTACCTGCATCTGAGAGAGAGAGAGAGAGAGAGAGAGAGAGAGAGAGAGAGAGAGAGAAAGAGAGAGAGAGAGAGAGAGACTGCGTTAGAATTTGAATGAACCCCGAGTTGGTGTGGGGGGGGTAGTGGTAGGGGGCCCCTCCTCTCCGGGGCGCGGGAGTAGCAGCTGTTGTTGTTGTTGTTGTTGTTGTTACAACCCCAGTTTGGGCCACGTTACGGGGGCGTTACTCTGGCTCTGGCGTGACCTTGAGACGCGAGGATGTTTGTGTACAACTGTCCCGACGTCTGTCTGTCTGTCTTCATCCGTCTATTACTTCACTGACCCCGTCTGCCTGTATCAATCCTCCCCTCCTGTATATACACACACACACACACACACACACACACACACACCACCTGAGGTTGTTATAACACGTGACAACCAGCAGGAGGTCTCTTCCAGGCGCTACCACGGAAACGCGGGAAACAGCCATCAGTTATGGATGAATCATTTATCTTGTATTTTCGTTGTTGACGTGTTCGTTAACACGATGACCACGTGAATTGTGACGTTGTGTTGTGCTATACTGCCCTGAGGCGTTATACTGTATAGCCAGACCTGCCTCGAGGATGACCTCTGACCTCGACCTGTCTCGAGGATGACCTCTGACCTCGACCTTGGAGGCTGTGTCACCACCTGACGTAACTCTCCCTCGGGGTCATCAGAGGTCAAAACCCTGGCGAAAAGTGACATGGAAGTGTGGCCGGCTGTTATGTAGTTACGGAGGGAACAGGGCGAGTGTGTGTGTGTGTGTGTGTGTGTGTGGTACCCGTAGTGAGTGGCTGGCTGGTAAGGTGTGTGACGCACTTGTGTAGGTCAGGTTTGGTGACGCAGTTACGGCTACTGGGGGTGCAAGTGGGGCCCCACACACACACACACACACACACACACACACACAACATTCGGTTTCTCCTGTTAATATAATCACCTTGATCAGTCGTAGCTTCGTGCTCATATAACCATCATATTTCACAAGTTAATCCAGAAGCGCCAACGTTTCACACACGTAGCAAAAACGTCCAACGCGTGCGAATAAACGTGTGACTGAAAACGTTTCCCCTGGGGCCACAGAAAACGTTTCTTGGGAGGCTTGGTGTGTCCCATCACAACAAACATGAAAGTGATGTACAATTTTCCTCCCCAATCAAGAATCCATGTCGTTGTCTATTGTCTATTATCTATTATCTATCACGATAGACACATCCCTGTTAATTCTGGCGGGAGGATTCGAACTGGTACCATTTCTGTGTGAGCTGGGGACGCTGTCCGCCAAACTCCAGGTCCTCCATGCAACTGTACTCCTTTCCGTCCACAGGTGCAGCCCCGCCCTAGATGACCTCTCGCTCAGGGCAGAGTCCGGTAACACTTGAGAAACGTGTACAGACGTGTCTAACACCAACCGAAATGTAACACAGGTAATTACACCGGTGTTAAATTAACACAGGTAATTACACCGGCGTTAAATTAACATAGGTAATTAATTACATCGGCGTTAAATTAACACAGGTAATTAATTACACCTGTGTTAAATTAACACAGGTAATTAATTACACCTGTGTTAAATTAACATAGGTAATTACACCAGTGTTAAATCAATAGGACGACAGAATGAAGAGAATGACATGACTGAAATGATGAGGATAAGTGAGAGAGAGAGAGAGAGAGAGAGAGAGAGAGAGAGAGAGAGAGAGAGAGAGAGAGAGAGAGAGTTTGTGTGTATACGTTCGACTGGTCCAGGTATTAGCCAGGAAGGTGTGTGTGTGTGTGTGTGTGTGTGTGTGTGTGTGTGTGTGTGTGTGTGTGGAGGGTGGGGGGTGGGTGTGTAGCTGGGGGTGGGTTGGGGGGGTGGGGGTTGAGGGTGGATGACCTCTCATGACCCGAGGCTGAGGGAAAATATTATGTTTTACCCGCCACTTTTCCTCAACGCTCTCTCTCTCTCTCTCTCTCTCTCTCTCTCTCTCTCATATCTGGCACACCATCGGACGGTTCTCATTTCACAGCAGAAAACTACTGATATATATATGCTAAAAGTTGTAGGTACAAACTGCGTTTTCTATTCTATTTTTTCCCCACCGCTGACTATATATATATATAAGGTCACCGCTGCCCTGTACCGTGATGAAGTTTACGGGGGGTTCGAACCGAGACATCGGGTCGAAGTGCGTGACAACGAGCACAGGCGCTGCTGTGAGGAGGTGGGGGGGGGGGGGGGGGAACGAGATGGAGTTTAACGAGCGGAATCGCCAGTAAACAAGGGTTTAGCAAAAAAAAAAAAAAAAAGGCGGCAGAGGGACGATCGCTTATGGAGAGAGAGAGAGAGAGAGAGAGAGAGAGAGAGAGAGAGAGAGAGAGAGAGAGAGAGAGAGAGAGAGAGAGAGAGAGACAAGAACACCCCCCCCCTCCTGAAGTACACCAGTGATGAGGAGGAGGATGGGGGGGGGGGGGGGGGAACTCCCACCCGCGCCCACCTAGACAGAGCGGCCATGTTGGCCACGCCTTACAGACAGACAGACAGACAGAGGGACGCGCCGCGCAAGACCCACCCACACTGAGCAAGATTAGAAAGTCAGGAGGTGATGGCGGTGAACCACACCACGTGCTCTGCCCGTATCGAGAACCACGAGCGGAATGTATATGTATATAAATTGGACGACTAAATAAACCCCGAGAGAAGTACACCACAAGTGCGACACAAGGGAGAGATCAACCATGGGAACTATATATATATATATATATATATATATATATATATATATATATATATATATATATATATATATATATATATATCACTACATGTAGCAGTTTGGACTTCTGTATACCCATGTCTTGCAGCAGCTGGCTGCCCCGTCGTATATGTCAGTCAAACAGCGCTTGCGTGCATTACCTGGCCATCTACACTGGCTGTCTGGTGCCTCATTTAGCCACTCTGGGTTTAACGATCGTTATCTCGCTGCCTCTAAAATCGTCGCCTACCCCCTTTCCTTAATGATGTCAGCTAAGATAATTACTCCTTCTAACGTGAAAGCAACCAAAGTAATTAATATGCCAACTGAAATATTTATCTAATTATATGATTCTCTTTTGCTACCTACCTCATCGTCTTATCTATTCCCTAAACGTACATATTCATCAGCTAAATTGATAATAACAGAACTTTAAAAGAATTTAATTCCATTAAAAAAAATCCGAGCATTTAAACCTAAGTTGAAGTCCATTTTGTACTTACAATGTCCAAAATTCTATTTTGAACTCTCATATTTCATTCAGAGATGATATATGCTTCAACTTCCACTTCACTTGCTTGTAAGCTTCACCAAATGATGAGTGAACCATATAATTACTGCAAACAAATCATTACAGGAGACCAGGCAGGCTCAGCGTCCCACCAACACACACACCTCCAAAATTGCATGAAATTGACCCGCCATTTCTACTAGAAATCAGAGATGCCATTTACCAATATTTCCCCCAGAGTTTCGCTCGGTATCAGGTTACCATGGCCACCGCACATGCATCTTCTCTCCACAAACAATTACTGAAGATACTTAGTAATGGCTTTGAATAATGACGCTCCCGCAATTTCCCCATGAAAAAAAACAAGAAAAAAACATGACATTGTAAACTGGCCAAATTTCCATTTAAAATGTACGGGTTTTCATTCAGTTCGTCAATAACTATTTCATAAACTAATGTTTGATAAAAAGAAAAAGGTTTCTTGTGGTTAGGATATATAGGTCAGGTGAATAAGGTATGTATAGCCTAACACATAGAAATGAGCTGGCTATCATGTCTGACGGAGAAATAACAACATTCACTGGCAACTCCAATAGAATCCGGGTAATATAAAACTTCAACTCGACACTTCATGCGATGGTAGTTAGCACTTCAGTTAATATGTATAGACTCACACGTTCCTTATTTCAATGATGTTAAGTTTCTGCCTCATCGCAAATCTTGCTTTGTCTTAAGTATATACGATTATAAACCGGTTGAAAGTATAATTGTCATCCCCCATCTACCTTAGCATCAATGCAACATGTTGCCAGTTCGTATTTTCCTCCCGAGACAAGTGTTTTTGTAAATGAAGATGAATCATTTAATTGCACACAGAACAGTAATCTATATAGATTTCATAAACAGTCAAGCCGTTACTAAGGCAGGTTGAAGTTATAAATCACGAAAATGACGCGAAATTCCAAACAATAATCAAAATTTCCTGACACCATTGGCAACTCTAGTACGAGTCCCATGGTAACAAAGATGTTGCAAAATATCAAACTAAAACCTCCACCAAAAACATCGTAGAAATGAATGGATGATATGCTACATGCACATGACCCTTTGTGTCATCATACACGATGGATTTAGAGGATGTGATAAATATATAACCCGTAGGGTCGCTGAAATTGAATACGACGAAGTCTGCGCCAACAGCCGAACACATGAGCGGGCGGACTACACATGCCGAGGTCTCGCGCCACTTCCTCCTTCACTTGTTTCTTGCTCTCCCCCTCTCTATCTGGGCTTTCTCCCTCTGTTCCTTCCCCGTCTTCCATATCGCTCTCATCTTCCTCGTCCCCCTCTCTAACCTATCTTTCTCATCACGTAATTTTATTCCCTCTGTACCTACGCGTTTATCTGATTATTTCTGTTACTTTATCAATCTATTCCTAGTGCGCCTTGCCTCTTCCTCCCACTCACTCACCGTAATCTTATATTATCTAATCATCAGTCTATCAACGCCACTGTCTTACGGTCCTTTTAATGATACATTTACCGCATGATGCCTAGTTCCCAACACATTTACTTCATATATTGTGTATTCTGTCTATCTCTCATTACATACCATTTTCTAATTGTTTCGAGCGTTTTCCGTAGCTTTAAACTGACATGTTCTGCAATATTGTTTCTATTTGATACGTAACCAATTTATTCGTTACGGTTAAACGAGCCTTTCTTTAGCAAGTTCACATATCTAGGGTTATCACTTGACGGGTCCATCACAGCTGACAGACTGACGCCTGTCCATTGACGGTTAACTGTCAAATTGACAGACGTTTATCATCATTTTCTTCTTGTTTACTAAACTGTGTTACGCAAGACATTAATCTTTTCCTATATGTGAAATATGACGTAACGACTTCAACCATAATTTACTGATTTCGTATAAATAATAACAAAGGTGTACAAATCTTGTTTAAATAACGATATAAGTAAAGATCAACCTGGCCTTTAAAAAAAATGACAAAATCAATATCAAAACAATGACAAAAAACGATTAATATCGACTAGACAAAAATATTAATCTTTAAGCAATGACAATAATCTATTAATCTCGTTTAGAATACATTAATCCCGCCAATAAATGAGATAACTGATCCAGGTCAATAAAGCAATGAAAGAAAACGTAGTACGTGCGTTGCACTTCACCGTGCACGTGGTGACCTGGAAATAGTGGTCAACACAAGTCGTGAGTGGAGACGGGACACGTGCGTGTCTGCACGTACGTGACACGCGCCCACCTGCACGTAGGCAGGCTCGCTCGCCCCTCCCCCAAGTCAGGGGTGGCCTACACATGTACCCCATCACCCCAACAGTCCCTTCTTCACTCTGGGGGTGGCCTACACATGTACCCCATCACCCCAACAGTCCCTTCTTCACTCTGGGGGTGGCCTACACATGTACCCCATCACCCCAACAGTCCCTTCTTCACTCTGGGGGTGGTCTACACAAGTGCCCCATCACCCCAACAGTCCCTTCTTCACTCTGGGGGTGGTCTACACAAGTGCCCCATCACCCAAGGGTCCCTTCTTCACTCTGGGGGTGGCCTACACATGTACCCCATCACCCAAGGGTCCCTTCTCTCTGGGGGTAGCCTGCATCTGTACCCCATCACTTCGGGGTCCTTCCTTCACTCTGGGGGTGGGAAGTAACCCCCACCCTCGTCCTTCCTTCACTTTGGGGGAGGCCTACAACCCCCCCCCCCCCCCCGCGTCCTTCCTCCACCCACTTGTCGTGTGTTTACAAGTGTGGAGCGACGCCATATTGTCTGTGGGTGGGTGGGTGGGGTGCCCACTTCCCCTTGTGTCAGTTATCTAAGATTCTGGTCTTTCTGGTTTGTATTGACGGATCTCTCTCTCTCTCTCTCTCTCTCTCTCTCTCTCTCTCTCTCTCTCTCTCTCTCTCTCTCTCTCTCCATTACCTATCTATCTATCTATCTATCTCTGGTATGGTACTATAAGCCTTCACGATATATAAGAAACGACTAAGTGATGATGCAAGCGTCCCCCCCCCCCCCCCCCGTCACTGACCAACATTCCCCCACATCCCGTTTTCATCCTGGGAGAATAATATCTCCAGGACCATATATAACATGGGAGAAACCATAGCTTTATACAACTCCCTATCTCATACAAACAAACAAACAAACAAACATTTCGTTGTATATTTACGTATTGTGATATGCAAATGACAGAGGGTACCCAGACCACGTGTTGACACACACACACGAGAAGGTACTCAAGGTCACACCAGCCTTGTTTATCTATCAATAATTCCCTCTTAGATATCATCTTTATCATAATGCTATCATTATCATCATTTATAACACGATTATGCTAATCTCTGTCGTTTATTCCTTAAGATAGTGGGCACGACCCTTGAACACGACGGTACGACCCTTGAACACGTGGGTACGACCCTAGAGCACGTGGGTACGACCCTTGAACACGTGGGTACAACCCTTGAACACGTGGGTACGACCCTAGAGCACGTGGGTACGACCCTTGAACACGACGGTACGACCCTTAAACACGAGGATACGACCCTTGAGCATGGCCCTTGAACACGTGGGTACGACCCTTGAACACGACGGTACGACCCTTGATCACGACAGTACGACCCTTGAACACGTGGGTACGACCCTCGAGCAGACGGTACGACCCTTGAACACAAGGGTACGACCCTTGGATATGACTGCCTGTCCTTCAGCCTGACCCTAAAGCATCAGGGTCAAAGGTCAGGCATTTTTAATCCAAGAATTGTGGGTTGTGATGCTAAACGACTTATAACAAATAACCAAATAATAAAGTTTCATCACCTCTGGCATAACAACCAGGAGAGAGACATGATGACAATACATAATACAACAGTTTGTCTTAACAATGATAACACATAAAATATAATTTGCATAAACAACAACACACACACACACACACACACACACACATATATATATATATATATATATATATATATATATATATATATATATATATATATATATATATATATATTCTTCATAGAAGTGTAAACAGTTTACAGACACATTCTCTGATAGAAAAACTCTAGCCATATGTAGCATAATTGTGGTTAATGTGGTGTACCACAGCGAGCAGGGCCTCACGCCAATACAATTCCTTCTACACCTTACAATCTATATTCTATGGATGCTATAATACCCGCACACTACATTCTAGAGGCTACGATGAACTAAGTACGAGCGCTTTTAAATGCTCAATTAAGCGGACCCTTGGCCAAGCGAGAGGTCATACAGATCGCGGCGAGCCAAGGCCAGAACAAGTGAGCATCAACACCCGCTGTCGTGGCTTCGCACATTCCCTTCGACCGCCAAAAATTGTCACTATAAAATCTTAAAAAAAAAAAAAAAATTGATCAATCCGAAGAAATTTTTTAAAATATATTTTGTCATATATTTTCTGAAGGCTATGTATACATAAAATTCAGAATTGACGCTGGTTTATATGAGACATTTATGTATATATAAATACATAAACATACGTTTGTGTAGCTAAACAAAATGCCTACTGCAACTCTATTCATGAATGCAACACGTGATTACAACCTGTTCAACAACACGTGACTACAACCTGTTCAACAACCATGCGAGTTACATGAGCCGAAATCATCTTTTCATTTTATTACACCAAACGCGAACGTTTCAGCCCTCGAAAAGGTTTGACAGGACACTTGACATCCCGCCCCTTACTACATACTCCTAAGCCACAACATTGGCGACTCCCGTGAAGATTTTGTCTTACGCAGCCAACAACAACAACAACAACACAAATTATAAACAGAGTCCAATGTATAAATAAAATATATAACAACAAACTTAAAGTTAAAAGAATATCTCCAACTTGGCACCCACCCTGATCTCCCAGACTCGTTTCACTAGTCGCTATTTTGGCGTTGTTTAACCTGAGATGAAGTATTTACCTTACAAACTTCTTTTATAAAAATCTTACAAAATGTGAAATGACGAAGTAAATGAGAAACACAAACTTAGAGAAAATAAAACAATAGCGTACGACTTTAGTTGTAAATAATAAGAAGCTCATGGAATGGCAACACTCTGATGCGTAGTAGAGTTCCGGTTTTCATTTTTTTTTTTTCTCAAACTATTTAAGTAATGGAGGAGAGTGGGAGACTCCCACGATGAATTGGCGGGAAAATAACTGCAGGGGCGGAACCGTAACTCACAGGCAACCATCTGTTAAGTGATACTACACCTCAAGGCAATAAATGGAAGAAATTGGCAACTTAAAAGGGACACACACACACACACACACACACACACAAGCGGGAAAACTGATGAAGAATTTTCTAAGTGTTTATTAAGGCCATACAGGTGTTGACAGCGTGTACGGGGGGGCGGGGGGGAGGGTATTTATTTTCTTTATTTATCAATGTTGGTTATCACCAGATGGTGCAGAGCGGCCATTAATCGGCCCATGACAGAGCCAACACGAAACTAAACCACCGAAAAGATTTTGAGGGACACGATGATGGATGGATGGACCCCACATACTTGACGGGGGCATTGTAGGGGGGGTTGTGAGAGAGAGAGAGAGAGAGAGAGAGAGAGAGAGAGAGAGAGAGAGAGAGAGAGAGACTAGGAGCAGCAGCTGCTGCAATAACGACCATCCACCCACGCCGGAGGCTAACCCCCCCCCCCCCCCCCCCACCCACCGTACCGTACTAAAACAGTTGGTCCAGCGGACCGACGGACGGACCGGGGCTGGGCGGTCCGTTCCACGGTTCCACCCCCCCCCCCCCTCACTGTAGTAAAGCCCCTCTATCCCGTTGGACAAACTGTTCCGTTTCCCGTCCCACTTTTTGGTGTACACAAGTGTACTTATTATATACTTACTTCCCTACCCCATCCCCCCCCCTCTTCCCGTCCCGTTCCATATTTAATCGCGTCGTGCTACATGTAATGCCCCAGTACACACACACACACATACACACACACACACACACACACACACACACACATACACACACACACACACACACACACACACACACGAAAAGCAGTTTTAGTAGAAACAGAAGAAGAAATATCCATGTCTTTGGCGATACTCAAAGGCTCTGTCTCTCAACCGATCGAGTACTCTCGCCATGCTCACATTAGAAAACGCGATGCAAAACAAAAAAAACGAGTGATCCGTGTTTACTCTCTGTCTGTCTCTCTCTCTCTCTCTCTCTCTCTCTCTCTCTCTCTCTCTCTCTCTCTCTCTCTCTCTCTCTGGTGCAGTATGCCCGTATTACCACACGAATGGTACACAAATGCCCCAGCTGTTCTTCCACCCCGCCCGCCCCCCAGCCCCACCCCTTACCGGGGTCAGCCGTGTCTGTTAGCTTCAACCTAATCGTACACATAACAGAAACGGCAACGGTGGAATTAATAAACGCCATAACGGCAGAACAACAGGGAGGGAAGCTGCGCTGCCGTTGGCAGTAACAGTAACCACACAACCGGGGCTCACCGCGCCGGTATGACGTCACTTCCCCACCGCACCAGAGCCGCCATATTGGCCAAGATGCAAAACAAGCGGGTTGCCCCCTTGCCGTCTGAACCTCAGGTTACACCATTTTTTTTTAGGTTTATTTTATGTTCTACAAAGTAACAAGTTGTGATCATGATGTAGTAATATGTAGTTGATAATATATATATATATATATATGCTTTCCTGTCTGCCCTGATATTATACCATATGGTTCTTTAAATACGCCATGTCAACTCAGACAAGTGTGTATATATATATATATATATATATATATATATATATATATATATATATATATATATATACATATATATATATATATATATATATATATATATATATATATATATATATATATATATATATATATATATATATACAGAAGCTCAAACACCCTACTTATAAAAGTTAAAACACCACCACTTTAATAAGTAACGCATCTTACCTGCTAAAAAACAAAAACCAAAAAAAATAAGTAGCAATAAAAACCATCATTTTCCACCTTTAAAATCCAAGAGTAGATAGATAGATAGATAGATAGATAGATAGATAGAGAGAGAGAGAGAGAGAGAGAGAGAGAGAGAGAGAGAGAGAGAGAGAGAGAGAGAGAGAGAGAGTTCAATAAATCAGAGTTCAGATTACTGCACTGAAGCCAGGATCAGGGCGAGATCCTGAAGCTGACGTGTAGACGCTGAAGGTCGTGTACGACGTACGACGACGTACGACGGTGCGTTATACGACGGTTCTTGTTGTTATGATGCGAACCATCGTAACGACCCGGACTCGCTGTCTTCAGTTACCGAAGTCTAGGTCATGCGCACGCTGTCATGCGCAGACGCGCAAGCGTTAAACTCCGCTTGCTTGATGGTTGAACACAGGGTGGCCTTCTGCGTGGCTATACTGCATGGTAACGTGTGTGTGTGTGTGTGTGTGTGTGTGTGTGTGTGTGTGTGTGTGTGTGTGTGTGTGTGAGTGTACGTGTGTGTGTGTGTGTGTGTGTGTGTGTGTGTGTGTGTGTGTGTGTGTGTGTGTGTGAGTGTACGTGTGTGTGTGTGTGTGTGTGTGTGTGTGTGTGTGTGTGTGTGTGTGTGTATGTGTGAGTGTACGTGTGTGTGTGTGTATGTATGTGTGTGTGTGTGTGTGTGTGTGTGTGTGTGTGTGTGTGTGTGTGTGTGTGTGTGTGTGTGTGTGTGTGTGTGTGTGTGTGTGTGAGTGTGTGTGTGTGTGTGTGTGTGTGTGTGTGTGTGTGAGTGTACGTGTGTGTGTGTGTATGTATGTGTGTGTGTGTGTGTGTGTGTGTGTGTGTGTGTGTGTGTGTGTGTGTCTGTGTGTGTGTGTGTGTGTGTGTGATGGCATACCTCTTCTCTCAGAGAACACCCATGTCGTGTTCAGTTCTCACTACGCACCTCTGTAGTGTTCAGTGTTCACCACAAATGTTCAGTACGGGGGGATAACATTGTCTTTTGGTGGGTGGGTTGGTGGGTGGGTTGGTGGGTGGGTGGGTGGGTTGGTGGGTGGGTTGGTGGAGGGTTGGAGGGTATTGTAATGTGTTGGGTCGATGTATGTGATGGTGGAGATGAGGAGGTCGTACCGTCGTGTTCAAGGGTCGTATACCGTCGTGTTCAAGGGTCGTATACCGTCGTGTTCAAGGGTCGTACCGTCGTGTTCAACAGCCCTTAAACACCAATCCTCCCTTACAGCGTCTTATGCCAATCTCCCTTACCTCCTTAAGTGCCAATCTCCCTTACTCCCTTAAGTGGCAATCTCCCTTACTCCCTTAAGTGGCAATCTCCCTTACTCCCTTAAGTGGCAATCGCCCTTAACTACATCGGATCACGATCATGAGTCTGCGTCTCAGTACACATGTGTACACTCAACACATTCCTTCCCCAGTGTCGCTAGCGAATACAGGGACGATACAAGGGAAATTACAGGATATTACAGTCGTCTGAGCACAAGTACAGCAATGGTACAGAGGTCCTCTCTCTCTCTCTCTCTCTCTCTCTCTCTCTCTCTCTCTCTCTCTCTCTCTCTCTCTCTCTGTAGCCTGGTACAGGGTAGGTGTTGGCCTGTAGCCTGGTACAGGATGTGGTCGACTGTAGCCCGGTACAGGATGTGGTCGACTGTAGCCCGGTACAGGATGTGGTCGACATGTTACAGGATGTGATGATATAATACATCTTGTCTATATTCCCACAAGCCACTACATCTACGTGGTCCACTACGTAGTTACGTGGTCTAATGACCTCCACTCAACCCTACGTGACCCCAGGCTTCAGAATTACTTAACTACCTCGTTACAGAATAATCCATAGTCTTTACTAGTCTCTCCCTCCCCACATCTCTCGCCCCAGAGCCCCTCCCTAACACCCCCCCATCTCTCGCCCCAGAGCCCCTCCCTAACACCCCACTGTGACCCCCCGACACTCGCGTCTTATCTCGCGCTGCCGGCGAGCCTGACCTGACCTGACCTGACCAGACCCCCCGTCATGACCTCTCATGCAAAGACTATGGACAACCTCCCCCCGTCTCCCCTCCTTTTACTCCCCCCCTCCCCTCCCTGCCTCCACCTAGCGTCATGAACACGTTGGAAAACCTGTCAAAGTTGGGTCTGTCCGTCAGCCACCTTCTCTTCTGTCTCACACTGCTGTCCACCGTCACCTGTGTCCGTCACCCATACTGTCATGTACGTATGACAACTGTGTGTGTGTGTGTGTGTGTGTGTGTGTGTGTGTGTGTGTGTGTGTGTGTGTGTATGTGTGTGTGTGTGTGTGTCTGTGTGTGTGTGTGTGTAAGCCATGTTCAAGCTCTGGCCATACCATATTTTTTTTCTTATTTACGACCATCATCATGAATGTATCCTGAACCAACACATTCCCTACCCCCACCCATCCATCTATCCTCCCCCAATCCACCATCCTCCCCACCCTAGCCAGCCAGCTATCCTCCCCCACCCCACGCCCTACCCTCCCCCACCCCAGACAGACACACACACACGGACGCATGATTAAAGTTCCTGCGTGTAGGAACCTTCGAAGGGCCGGGCTACAGCGCCGCCCAGCACAAGCGGAGCTGTGTTTAGGATAGATAGATAGATAGATAGATAGATAGATAGAGAGAGAGAGAGAGAGAGAGAGAGAGAGAGAGAGAGAGAGAGAGAGAGAGGTGGAGGAAGGGAATTTTCCCTGACGTGTGTGTGTGTGTGTGTGTGTACATGGACAAGGATACACACACCACCACCACCACCACCTCACCCAGCAAGTCTCCATCAACTTAAAAAAGTTACCACAAACTTAGCACAGAGCTACGCGGAGGTCAACAGTATTCCTATATTTCCCAATAGACCAACGAGTAAAACAAACAAACAAGACTAAACCATAGTTTTAAAACCCGGGGCTTCAAAGTCTGGCTAGAGATAGCAAAGATAACATCCCTGTGCAAATCCAGAAGAGAAAAAATATAGAAATATGAAAAAAAATTCGCGCGCGCGGGAAAGCATCAGCTGACCGGGGCCTGGTAGCCCCGCCCCCTCCACTCCCCTCCCAAGCCTCGCTAATATGGCCGCCACTGGGGAGGTATTTGGCGCCTATCTCCGTGCACGTGACCGAGGACACCTTGTCACCGCCATATTCCTCCCCACTTCAACCCACGTAAATACTGCCTTGCTCTCCCGGGCCACACCACCTGCCGACGTATGGGGCGAGGTTGTGGCGGCCAGGCGAGGTTGCCAAGTCACGCCTCCACGATGCCAAGTGTCAGTTTCCACTGTTGCCAAGTCCCCCGGGGGTCCAGACCTCAGACTCGGGCTGTTGTTTCCATAGAGATTATCAGTAAACAATTAATAAATTGTCAATTTAATAATAACATACTTGGCAGTGCACCATCACGGGGTGACTGCTCGTTAGTTGGTTGGTCCTCCCTGCCAACAACATTGTTTAGCCGGTATAACCACACCATTTACTGATAAATGATGACAATTATCACCATTAGTTATCATTACTTGATGATCACACATCACGTGATACAAACGTCCAAGCATGATTACATATCGACACATATTTTTAGGACTAATGAAGACCTGATTAAGCTACTTATGTGTTAAATAACTTATCAAGATATATATATATATATATATATATATATATATATATATATATATATATATATATATATATATATATATATATACACTCACACAGTCACAGACATATATAAATAAATAAAAGTAAACAGAGAGAGAGAGAGAGAGAGAGAGAGAGAGAGAGAGAGAGAGAGAGAGAGAGAGAGAGAGAGAGAGAGAGAGAGAGAGGCAGGTTGGGGATTTCACATCAATTCCCCCTGGTTCATCACACCTTTTTCCTTCACCTTCTGATCTTACAGCTACTTCTACATCTATTCCTGCTACTTACTTCTACCAGCCACTGGTACTTACTTATGGTCAAGTTACTTTCAAGTTACTTAACCATGTTGATACCAAGTTAATGTTTCCTTAACCGGTGTAATTTGTGCAACTGCTTCCCTCTGTTCCTACATCTTGAGTGGTCGTTGTGAACACTACTTCAGCACCACCGCTGTACACCTGCCGGTAACTCTACACATCTGTACACTACACCAGGCCACACCTGTACACGACACCAGGCCACACCTGTACACACCAGGCCACACCTGTACACTACACCAGGCCACACCAGTACACTACACCAGGCCACACCTGTACACTACACCAGGCCACACCTGTACACTACACCAGGCCACACCTGTATACTACACCAGGCCACACCAGTACACTACACCAGGCCACACCTGTACACTACACCAGGCCACACCCGTACACCATCGGGCCACATCTGAACACCACCAGGCCACACCTGTACACCACCAGGCCACACCTGGACAGTACGAGGCCACACCTGTACACCACCAGGCCACACCTGGACAGTACGAGGCCACACCTGTACACCAGCAGGCCACACCTGTACACCAGCAGGCCACACCTGTACACGATCAGTACACCAGGAACCCACGGCAGGGTGATCAATATTGTACTGTCACCTTAGCGTGTTTTGCTCAACCACAAAAAAGGTCAAGGAGAACACGTTCTACTGCTACCACACCTACTACTACACCTACTACTACTACTACTACTACTACACCTACTACTACTACTACCACACCTACTACTACTACTACCACACCTACTACTACTACTACTACTACTACTACTACACCTACTACTACTACTACCACACCTACTACTACTACTACCACACCTACTACTACTACTACTAACTACTACTACTACACCTACTACTACTACTACCACACCTACTACTACTACTACTAACTACTACTACTACTACTACTACTACTAACTACTACTACTACACCTACAATTACCACCACACCTACTACTATTACTACTACTGATAATAATAATAATAATAATAATAATAATAATAATAATAATAATAATAATAATACATACCAGATATACTAAACACTTGAGAACAATTCACGCCACAATAACCAGACAAAATAATGATAACAATACTTACAATACCATTATCAGAAACTGAATAATGGAATAAACCACCGTGTTTATATATATATATATATATATATATATATATATATATATATATATATATATATATATATATATACATATATATATATATATATACTCATTTATTTATATATATCGAGGTGTGAAGGGGTTCAAGTTTCGACCCTGACGTCCGAACACCATCGACCCATCATGACCAGGACGTCATAAACCATTTATCATTATCATTTATCATTATCATTTATCATTATCATTTATTGTGGAGGATCTCATGCGCTCGCTGGCTGGCTGGCGGGTGAAAGTTATACCTCCCCCCCCCCCCTACCCAGGGTCAGGTTAGGTTGACCTTGCACACCCGCCCCCTCCCCCCTCCACACCCCCGGACGACGCCGACGACGACGACCAATGATAGGAGAGACCTCGCTGCTGAGAGAGAGAGAGAGAGAGAGAGAGAGAGAGAGAGAGAGAGAGAGAGAGAGAGAGAGAGAGAGAGAGAGAGATATGGCGTCGAATGACACTGTTCCGGACGGACGGGGGTTCGACCGAATCTCATTTCGAATCATCGCCTTATATATATCATCGCCCCACGAACCCCCACCCACCCAACCCTCGTTTTTTTTTTCTTCTTTTATGTTAATATTTAGATCTTTAAAGTGTTTTGCTTCTATGTTAATGTTTACACGTTTTAAGGAAGGCTTGAAGTCATTAATTCAACCATATATATATATATATATATATATATATATATATATATATATATATATATATATATATATATATATATCAGAATCGAGCAGAATCAGAGATTTAGATAATGTAGAGAGAATCGACGAATATTCTACGAATCATCAATTTAGCCGATGTCTTTACATTCATGTGTATATCCAATTCTTCTAACGTTAAATTTTCCCCTATTTTATGACCGAATATATAAATAAACATGTAACAAATATATATAAAAAAATGCCTCAACAACAACAACAACAACTGGCAGTACGTGATATAAATAAACAGACTAAAAATAAATAAACAGACTCTTTAAGTTAACACAGGATCGACAACACAGAAGGAATACAGAATTCCCTTCGCAATATTGGTTTCTAATTACGTATAGTGCACACAACACACACACACACACACACACACACACACACACACATACGTACACAAAGACCCGTGTGTAGTTACTGCTGATGTAAACATGGAGTGTGAACACCACGGTTTCCCCGAACACTGTGTTCAGTAGTGAGTGATGTCTGTGTGTCTGTGTGTCTGGCGTATCTGGGGGCAGTATCCCGCCTTAAACCCCCCATCCCCCCCAGAGAGAGAGAGAGAGAGAGAGAGAGAGAGAGAGAGAGAGAGAGAGAGAGAGAGAGGCTCCCCCAGGCTGACCAACCATGTCAACTCCGGGGTCAAGGGTCGATCGGAAACACAACACGGAAAAAAAAGACACTAAGTACGGTTGACCATGACCGACTGAATGTAAACAACCATCACAAACAAACAAACACTTTACCCAATGACATAAAACAAATAAAAAACAAGGCTACCATGACAACGACATATATCACATGAACATACACAGAAAAATAATAATATGCGATCTACGAAAACAAATAACAATATGTATTATTTGAAAGGAAGTTATATATATATATATATATATATATATATATATATATATATATATATATATATATATATATATGTATATATATATATATATATATATATATATATATATATATATATATATATATATATATATATATATACAATAAATATCCGATAAGCTGATAACCTCTCTCTCTCTCTCTCTCTCTCTCTCTCTCTCTCTCTCTCTCTCTCTCTCTCTCTCTCTCTCTCTCATTACAATCCGGATTTAGTAATTGCTTCAATTTCCTCATCTTGTGGGGGGGGGGGGGGAAATTTGCCCGTAATGATGAACACCATTACGGAGATGGAATGATTATAGGGCATAATGAAGGAGCGCTGGCTGGAATGATGAAGGCAGGGAGGGAAGGAAGTGTGATGGAGTGAAGGAAGAGGAGGAGAGAGAGACGAAAGATAGAGGGAAGGAGGAGGGAGGGAGAGGCGAAAGACAGAGGGAAGGAAATGATGGAAACCCGATTGGACAATTGATGGAGACGATGGATGGGAAAGGATGGAGTGGTGTTGTGGAGGAAGAAAAACGATGGAGCAGCCTCGAGATATATAGATGGAGCGATGGGTGAGGGAACAGTGATGGAGCGGTGGTGACGGGAGGACTGGATAACTTATAGTGATGGTACAGAGATGGAATGGGACACTTACGGTGGAGTAGAGATGGAAGGCGATGCTAGTGTGATGGAGGAGGGAAGGAGACATGATGGAGAAGAGCAGGAGGCGAGATGCAGGAAAATGAGGACTGAGACAGTCAAAACTGGTTGTGAGAGAGAGAGAGAGAGAGAGAGAGAGAGAGAGAGAGAGAGAGAGAGAGAGAGAGAGAGAGAGAGAGAGAGAGACGGGTGTGTTCACCTGTACTAGTGTAGAAGGGATGTGGGTAATCACTGAATACATGATCAAATCAATCAAGAAATAGGAAAATTCATTACGGAAAAAAAATTATGACTTACTGATGTCTTGTACAATACAAAAAAAAAAAATCTATAACCCAATATTTCAATAATAACCACAATCACCACTACCACTACTACTACTACTAAAGCTAACTCTATTAGCTTTTAAAGCTAGCTTTACAACTACGTTCAAGGTGATTAGGGTCGGCCCTATACCTCCACGATGCAAAATCGCTGCTTCCCCAATCGCCATCTGATGGAAGGGACGAGGGCAAAACAAGGTCAAACGTGACCTATATATATATATATATATATATATATATATATATATATATATATATATATATATATATATACATAAGCCTTTATCTAAAAACCAGGTCACGTGGGGAGGGGGGGAGGGGGGGAAGTGCAAGACCCCCCCCCCAGCATAACGAACTGAGAGTCTTAAATAATGGAGCGCGGGTTCTGCCCTTTCTCTCTACTGTATCGAAAATTCAATTCGTGCTTCAATATATATATTTTTTCTTTCCCTTAAACCTGAACCTGATGTAAGGTTGAGCGCGGGCTACCTGCACGATATATCGGTGTTGCGTTCCCGTCTCTCCCGATTGCGTCATCGTGGCCCATCATCGCGATCGGTGTTGAACTTGATTGGTGATTAGCGAGTAGGTGAATGGGTGGTTCTGTGATGGGCTGGTGTGTGCTGAAACTGGTATGTTTACTGAACATGTAGTGTATGTGACTTGACCCTTAAGGGTGAGGTCTAAGGCCAGGCTCTTATAACCTAAGGGTCATGTTGTTTTGCTCAAAGGGTCGTACCGTCGTGGTCGAGGGTCGTACCGTCGTGTTCAAGGGTCGTAACGTCGTGTTCAAGGGTCGTATACCGTCGTGCTCAAGGGTTCGTAACGTCGTGTTCAAGGGTCGTATACCGTCGTGCTCAAGGATCGTAACGTCGTATTCAAGGGTCGTACCCTCGTGTTCAAGGGTCGTATACTGTCGTGCTCAAGGGTCGTAACGTCGTGTTCAAGGGTCGTATACCGTCGTGTTCAAGGGTCGTATTACCGTCGTGTTCAAGGGTCGTACCGTCGTGTTCAACAGCCCTTAACACCAATCCTCCCTTACAGCGTCTTATGCCAATCTCCCTTACCTCCTTAAGTGCCAATCTCCCTTACTCCCTTAAGTGGCAATCTCCTTACTCCCTTAAGTGGCATCTCCCTTACTCCCTTAAGTGGCAATCGCCCTTAACTACATCGGATCACGATCATGGTCTGCGTCTCAGTACACATGTGTACACTCAACACATTCCTTCCCCAGTGTCGCTAGCGAATACAGGGACGATACAAGGGAAATTACAGGATATTACAGTCGTCTGAGCACAAGTACAGCAATGGTACAGAGGTCCTCTCTCTCTCTCTCTCTCTCTCTCTCTCTCTCTCTTCTCTCTCTCTCTCTCTCTCTCTCTCTGTAGCCATGGTACAGGGTAGGTGTTGGCCTGTAGCCTGGTACAGGATGTGGTCGACTGTAGCCCGGTACAGGATGTGGTCGACTGTAGCCCGGTACAGGATGTGGTCGACATGTTTACAGGATGTGATGATATAATACATCTTGTCTATATTCCCACAAGCCACTACATCTACGTGGTCCACTACGTAGTTACGTGGTCTAATGACCTCCACTCAACCTACGTGACCCCAGGCTTCAGATTACTTAACTACCTCGTTACAGAATAATCCAATAGTCTTTACTAGTCTCTCCCTCCCCACATCTCTCGCCCCAGAGCCCCTCCCTAACACCCCCCCATCTCTCGCCCCAGAGCCCCTCCCTAACACCCCACTGTGACCCCCGACACTCGCGTCTTATCTCGCGCTTGCCGGCGAGCCTGACCTGACCTGACCTGACCAGACCCCCCGTCATGACCTCTCATGCAAAGACTATGGACAACCTCCCCCGTCTCCCTCCTTTTACTCCCCCCTCCCCTCCCTGCCTCACCTAGCGTCATGAACACGTTGGAAAACCTGTCAAAGTTGGGTCTGTCCGTCAGCCACCTTCTCTTCTGTCTCACACTGCTGTCCACCGTCACCTGTGTCCGTCACCCATACTGTCATGTACGTATGACAACTGTGTGTGTGTGTGTGTGTGTGTGTGTGTGTGTGTGTGTGTGTGTGTGTGTGTATGTGTTGTGTGTGTGTGTGTCTGTGTGTGTGTGTGTGTAAGCCATGTTCAAGCTCTGGCCATACCATATTTTTTTTCTTATTTACGACCATCATCATGAATGTATCCTGAACCAACACATTCCCTACCCCACCCATCCATCTATCCTCCCCCAATCCACCATCCTCCCCACCCTAGCCAGCCAGCTATCCCTCCCCACCCACGCCCTACCCTCCCCCACCCCAGACAGACACACACACACGGACGCATGATTAAAGTTCCTGCGTGTAGGAACCTTCGAAGGGCCGGGCTACAGCGCCGCCCAGCACAAGCGGAGCTGTGTTTAGGATAGATAGATAGATAGATAGATAGATAGATAGAGAGAGAGAGAAGAGAGGAGAGAGAGAGAGAGAGAGAGAGAGAGAGAGAGAGGTGGAGGAAGGGAATTTTCCCTGACGTGTGTGTGTGTGTGTGTGTGTACATGGACAAGGATACACACACCACCACCACCACCACCTCACCCAGCAAGTCTCCATCAACTTAAAAAAGTTACCACAAACTTAGCACAGAGCTACGCGGAGGTCAACAGTATTCCTATATTTCCCAATAGACCAACGAGTAAAACAAACAAACAAGACTAAACCATAGTTTTAAAACCCGGGGCTTCAAAGTCTGGCTAGAGATAGCAAAGATAACATCCCTGTGCAAATCCAGAAGAGAAAAAAATATAGAAATATGAAAAAAAATTCCGCGCGCGCGGGAAAGCATCAGCTGACCGGGGCCTGGTAGCCCCGCCCCCTCCACTCCCCTCCCAAGCCTCGCTAATATGGCCGCCACTGGGGAGGTATTTGGCGCCTATCTCCGTGCACGTGACGAGGACACCTTGTCACCGCCATATTCCTCCCCACTTCAACCCACGTAAATACTGCCTAGCTCTCCCGGGCCACACCACCTGCCGACGTATGGGGCGAGGTTGTGGCGGCCAGGCGAGGTTGCCAAGTCACGCCTCCACGATGCCAAGTGTCAGTTTCCACTGTTGCCAAGTCCCCCGGGGGTCCAGACCTCAGACTCGGGCTGTTGTTTCCATAGAGATTATCAGTAAACAATTAATAAATTGTCAATTTAATAATAACATACTTGGCAGTGCACCATCACGGGGTGACTGCTCGTTAGTTGGTTGGTCCTCCCTGCCAACAACATTGTTTAGCCGGTATAACCACACCATTTACTGATAAATGATGACAATTATCACCATTAGTTATCATTACTTGATGATCACACATCACGTGATACAAACGTCCAAGCATGATTACATATCGACACATATTTTTAGGACTAATGAAGACCTGATTAAGCTACTTATGTGTTAAATAACTTATCAAGATATATATATTATATATTATATATATATATATATATATTTATATATATATATATATATATATATATATATATATATACACTCACACAGTCACAGACATATATAAATAAATAAAAGTAAACAGAGAGAGAGAGAGAAGAGAGAGAGAGAGAGAGAGAGAGAGAGGAGAGAGAGAGAGAGAGAGAGAGAGAGAGAGAGAGAGGCAGGTTGGGGATTTCACATCAATTCCCCTGGTTCATCACACCTTTTTCATTCACCTTCTGATCTTACAGCTACTTCTACATCTATTCCTGCTACTTACTTCTACCAGCCACTGGTACTTACTTATGGTCAAGTTACTTTCAAGTTACTTAACCATGTTGATACCAAGTTAATGTTTCCTTAACCGGTGTAATTTGTGCAACTGCTTCCCTCTGTTCCTACATCTTGAGTGGTCGTTGTGAACACTACTTCAGCACCACCGCTGTACACCTGCCGGTAACTCTACACATCTGTACACTACACCAGGCCACACCTGTACACGACACCAGGCCACACCTGTACACACCAGGCCACACCTGTACACTACACCAGGCCACACCAGTACACTACACCAGGCCACACCTGTACACTACACCAGGCCACACCTGTACACTACACCAGGCCACACCTGTATACTACACCAGGCCACACCAGTACACTACACCAGGCCACACCTGTACACTACACCAGGCCACACCCGTACACCATCGGGCCACATCTGAACACCACCAGGCCACACTGTACACCACCAGGCCACACCTGGACAGTACGAGGCCACACCTGTACACCACCAGGCCACACCTGGACAGTACGAGGCCAACCTGTACACCAGCAGGCCACACCTGTACACCAGCAGGCCACACCTGTACACGATCAGTACACCAGGAACCCACGGCAGGGTGATCAATATTGTATGTCACCTTAGCGTGTTTTGCTCAACACAAAAAAGGTCAAGGAGAACACGTTTCTACTGCTACCACACATACTACTACACCTACTACTACTACTACTACTACACACCTACTACTACTACTACCACACTCTACTACTACTACTACCACACCTACTACTACTACTACTACTACACTACTACACCTACTACTACTACTACCACACCTACTTACTACTACTACCACACCTACTACTACTACTACTAACTACTACTACTACACCTACTACTACTACTACCACACCTACTACTACTACTAAACTACTACTACTACTACTACTACTACTAACTACTACTACTACACCTACAATTACCACCACACCTACTACTATTACTACTACTGATAATAATAATAATAATAATAATAATAATAATAATAATAATAATAATAATAATACATACCAGATATACTAAACACTTGAGAACAATTCACGCCACAATAACCAGACAAAATAATGATAACAATACTTACAATACCATTATCAGAAACTGAATAATGGAATAAACCACCGTGTTTATATATATATATATATATATATATATATATATATATATATATTATATTATATATATATATACATATATATATATATATATACTCATTTATTTATATATATCGAGGTGTGAAGGGGTTCAAGTTTCGACCCTGACGTCCGAACACCATCGACCATCATGACCAGGACGTCATAAACCATTTATCATTATCATTTATCATTATCATTTATCATTATCATTTATTGTGGAGGATCTCATGCGCTCGCTGGCTGGCTGGCGGGTGAAAGTTATACCTCCCCCCCCCCACCCAGGGTCAGGTTAGGTTGACCTTGCACACCCGCCCCCTCCCCCCTCCACACCCCCGGACGACGCCGACGACGACGACAATGATAGGAGAGACCTCGCTGCTGAGAGAGAGAGAGAGAGAGAGAGAGAGAGAGAGAGAGAGAGAGAGAGAGAGAGAGAGATGAGAGAGAGAGAGGAGAGAGTATGGCGTCGAATGACACTGTTCCGGACGACGGGGGGTTCGACCGAATCTCATTTCGAATCATCGCCTTATATATATCATCGCCCACGAACCCCCACCCACCCAACCCTCGTTTTTTTTTTCTTCTTTTATGTTAATATTTAGATCTTTTAAAGTGTTTTGCTTCTATGTTAATGTTTACACGTTTTAAGGAAGGCTTGAAGTCATTAATTCAACCATATATATATATATATATATATATATATATATATATATTATATATATATATATATATATATATATATATATCAGAATCGAGCAGAATCAGAGATTTAGATAATGTAGAGAGAATCGACGAATATTCTACGAATCATCAATTTAGCCGATGTCTTTACATTCATGTGTATATCCAATTCTTCTAACGTTAAATTTTCCCCTATTTTTAGACCGAATATATAAATAAACATGTAACAAATATATATAAAAAAATGCCTCAACAACAACAACAACAACTGGCAGTACGTGATATAAATAAACAGACTAAAAATAAATAAACAGACTCTTTAAGTTAACACAGGATCGACAACACAGAAGGAATACAGAATTCCCTTCGCAATATTGGTTTCTAATTACGTATAGTGCACACAACACACCACACACACACACACACACACACACACAACATACGTACACAAAGACCCGTGTGTAGTTTATGCTGATGTAAACATGGAGTGTGAACACCACGGTTTCCCCGAACACTGTGTTCAGTAGTGAGTGATGTCTGTGTGTCTGTGTGTCTGGCGTATCTGGGGGCAGTATCCCGCCTTAAACCCCCCATCCCCCCCAGAGAGAGAGAGAGAGAGAGAGAGAAGAGAGAGAGAGAGAGAGAGAGAGAGAGAGAGGCTCCCCCAGGCTGACCAACATGTCAACTCAGGGGTCAAGGGTCGATCGGAAACACAACACGGAAAAAAAAGACACTAAGTACGGTTGACCATGACCGACTGAATGTAAACAACCATCACAAACAAACAAACACTTTACCCAATGACATAAAACAAATAAAAAACAAGGCTACCATGACAACGACATATATCACATGAACATACACAGAAAAATAATAATATGCGATCTACGAAAACAAATAACAATATGTATTATTTGAAAGGAAGTTATTATATATTATATATATTATATATTATATATATATATATATATATATTATATATATATATGTATATATATATATATATATATATATATATATATATATATATATATATATATATATATATATACAATAAATATCTGATAAGCTGATAACCTCTCTCTCTCTCTCTCTCTCTCTCTCTCTCTCTCTCTCTCTCTCTCTCTCTCTCTCTCTCTCTCTCTCATTACAATCCGGATTTAGTAATTGCTTCAATTTCCTCATCTTGTGGGGGGGGGAGGGGAAATTTGCCCGTAATGATGAACACCATTACGGAGATGGAGTGATTATAGGGCATAATGAAGGAGCGCTGGCTGGAATGATGAAGGCAGGGAGGGAAGGAAGTGTGATGGAGTGAAGGAAGAGGAGGAGAGAGACGAAAGATAGAGGGAAGGAGGAGGGAGGGAGAGGCGAAAGATAGAGGGAAGGAAATGATGGAAACCCGATTGGACAATTGATGGAGACAATGGATGGGAAAGGATGGAGTGGTGTTGTGGAGGAAGAAAAACGATGGAGCAGCCTCGAGATATATAGATGGAGCGATGGGTGAGCGAACAGTGATGGAGCGGTGGTGACGGGAGGACTGGATAACTTATAGTGATGGTACAGAGATGGAATGGGACACTTACGGTGGAGTAGAGATGGAAGGCGATGCTAGTGTGATGGAGGAGGGAAGGAGACATGATGGAGAAGAGCAGGAGGCGAGATGCAGGAAAATGAGGACTGAGACAGTCAAAACTGGTTGTGAGAGAGAGAGAGAGAGAGAGAGAGAGAGAGAGAGAGAGAGAGAGAGAGAGAGAGAGAGAGAGAGAGAGAGAGAGAGATGGGTGTGTTCACCTGTACTAGTGTAGAAGGGATGTGGGTAATCACTGAATACATGATCAAATCAATCAAGAAATAGGAAAATTCATTACGGAAAAAAAATTATGACTTACTGATGTCTTGTACAATACAAAAAAAAAAAAATCTATAACCCAATATTTCAATAATAACCACAATCACCACTACCACTACTACTACTACTAAAGCTAACTCTATTAGCTTTTAAAGCTAGCTTTACAACTACGTTCAAGGTGATTAGGGTCGGGCCCTATACCTCCACGATGCAAAATCGCTGCTTCCCCCAATCGCCATCTGATGGAAGGGACGAGGGCAAAACAAGGTCAAACGTGACCTATATATATATATATATATATATATATATATATATATATATATATATATATATATATATATATACATAAGCCTTTATCTAAAAACCAGGTCACGTGGGGAGGGGGGGAGGGGGGGAAAGTGCAAGACCCCCCCCCCAGCATAACGAACTGAGAGTCTTAAATAATGGAGCGCGGGTTCTGCCTTTTCTCTCTACTGTGTCGAAAATTCAATTCGTGCTTCAATATATATTTTTTTCTTTCCTTTTAACCTGAACCTGACGTAAGGTTGAGCGCGGGCTACCTGCACGATATATCGGTGTTGCGTTCCCGTCTCTCCCGATTGCGTCATCGTGGCCCATCATCGCGATCGGTGTTGAACTTGATTGGTGATTAGCGAGTAGGTGAATGGGTGGTTCTGTGATGGGCTGGTGTGTGCTGAAACTGGTATGTTTACTGAACATGTAGTGTATGTGACTTGACCCTTAAGGGTGAGGTCTAAGGCCAGGCTCTTATAACCTAAGGGTCATGTTGTTTTGCTCAAAGGGTCGTACCGTCGTGGTCGAGGGTCGTACCGTCGTGTTCAAGGGTCGTAACGTCGTGTTCAAGGGTCGTATACCGTCGTGCTCAAGGGTCGTAACGTCGTGTTCAAGGGTCGTATACCGTCGTGCTCAAGGATCGTAACGTCGTATTCAAGGGTCGTACCGTCGTGTTCAAGGGTCGTATACTGTCGTGCTCAAGGGTCGTAACGTCGTGTTCAAGGGTCGTATACCGTCGTGTTCAAGGGTCGTAACGTCGTGTTCAAGGGTCGTACCGTCGTGCTCCAATGGCTACAAATTAAGGTACACAAAATAAGAACAATTTCAGGTTTCTATTTCAACATCCGGATCACATGTACGACTCATGGCACTTTAAGTGACCTAACAACAACAATAACTTCAACAACAACAACAACTTCAATAACAACAATAACTTCAACAACAACAACCACAATAACAACTTCAATAACAACAACTTGATGGCTCGTCAATTCAAAATCACATTCCGTAACCATGATGGAACCTTCCACTGTCCATCTCGTGATCCTCATTCGACTTTTCTTGCCTGTCCGTTTTACCCGTCTTCCTGTCCATGTGTGCGACAGCGGCTCACTCTGTCTCTTCTACACCCTGGCAGATACCCTCATAGTGAAGACCCCCCACTCTCTACCGTAAGAAGACCCCGCCCCCCCCCTGTAGTCAAGGTGGGGTCAAACCACTAGGGTGGGTAAGGGTCGAGTGGCCTCACACACAGGGCGAAGCGTATATACAACCATTCACAACAACATGTTGTAGCGTCTCTACAACACCGACGACTAGTCTGTGTTGTAACCCCGACCTACCCACTCCGTCCGTACGTCCGTCCGTCCGTAAGCCAGGCCTGAAACGCACCCACCGCGCCTCGTTTTCTACGGCAGAAGGTCGGGGGAGAGGGAGGGGGGGTTATGGGGTCCAACAGCTCTGGGACTGGGAAATGGGCCAGACGATCCCAGACAATGGCTTGGGTGACAGTCCCATGTAACAAGCCAGTCTACGGACCAGTCTTCAACCCTCCCTATCCCCCCCCAACCCAAACCCCCAACTCACTCCACAACCCCCCCCCCCCCCCACGTGCAGGTACGGGTCCTCCCTACAGAAAACGGAGGGTGTGACTCCACATCGGTGGGGATTTAAACCATTTCCTAGACGGCTGGCCAATTCGTCCCTCTGCCGTCCTTGCGAAGACGAATTGCCGTAGAAATTGATGATGGAAAGGCAGGAGAAACAAGGACGAAATAAAGATGATTACGAACGAAGATATATGACATGAAAATGTTGGTGATAACGTGAACTAAAGTTAATGAAAAACGTGATGAGATAAACAATGATAGAGAGAGGATCTTGTTATCTGTTATCAGCTGAACCATTCCTTCCTCTCGTAAACACATCATCAGCAACAGTTAACAAGCCCAACATAACAAGCGATGACCCGGGCACGACATCATCTCCAGCCTGTCATGAACAGGTAGTTCGCCATCGTTTGGGACCAATTTTGTAAGATGGCTGTTGTACTCCACGTCAGAGCAATCGTTAAAGGAAGGGGGGGGGGGGAGGGGGAACATCTCTCTCTCTCTCTCTCTCTCTCTCTCTCTCTCGTATCTCGAGCCATCCGACGCAACACGCGACTCTGTCGTCATCAGACGCGGACAGATGGTAAACAACGAGTTTTTATTTTTATTTTCTTTTCTTGGAGTGAATCATCATGTTTACAATCTACACTACAAACCATGGAATGTGTCCACGAGAGATGTGGCACCGCCTCCCTCCCTGGCTGGCTCCGAGAGAGAGAGAGAGAGAGAGAGAGAGAGAGAGAGAGAGAGAGAGAGAGAGAGAGAGACTGACTCCCTCGGCCCCTCCTCCACCCACCACAACTGGTCCGGCAGAGCCAATCAGAAACGACCAGTTCCATAAACCTTTTTCTCACTGGGCAAAGACGCGTGTGTGTGTGTGTGTGTGTGTGTGTGTGTGTGTGTGTGTGTGTGCACGGGGCATGTACACCCACCTGGACGATATATAAACTCACCATATTTCCCATGTTCAGAAATAAGCGTCTGGCTCATATCTAATATAATTCTTGATCGAAAATGAAGAAAAACCAGAGTGTAATATATATATATATATATATATATATATATATATATATATATATATATATATATATATATATACTCTCTTGTGGGTGTCTATAGATGCGAAAATCTCACATCTTTTAAGTAAATTGTCGTTCCTTTGGTTCAAAATCATCGAGAACCTGCATAAATCCAGGGAATTATGAGCCTTAATGCCAGAACATTAAAGAGACGATATCATTTGACAATCTCTACGGCAGGTTTCGATGTATGTCAATATGGCTTCTATGACAGTACGACGGAAGGTCGAAACACGCGCTCCGAACGACCCCCATGAGAGAAGATGCCGCGCCATTCTCGACCTTGTGAAGGGTGAGCAAAAAGGTTCTTGGGGCAGGAGACATGCCAGCAGGCACGTGTGAGCGAACCTTTCCCAGTTATCTTTAGAATAATTTCTCAAAAATGACGAGAAAGCAGTGAACCCTTACCTGGCTTTCGAATCAAAGATCTACAAACGTTTATACGCCAAATGAATGTTTGTTTGTTTACGATGTTTACACAGAAGACAAATGAAGACAGTGAAAGAATTTGGATAAGAAACCTTGCTGTGAGTTGGGACGATACATTATGAGACACGCCGAAAAGATGAGGGAACGGATCAAAAATTGCCAGCTGGATACAGCTGTTGTTCCCAGTGTGACGCCGTAACACCGTGACGCCACACCACAGGTTTGTAGCAGTAACACCAGGGGTGCTTACTCCGTAACACAAGTGTGCCTCACCGTAGCACCAGTGGATCACGTTACCACCACAGTCATACAGTGACGGTACGCCAACGTGTGACGCAGTAACGTAACGCTAAGGCAAGACGTGACGCTGGAAAAAACCCCAACGGCGTGACGCTCTAGGCGCTAACGTAACGTTACCGATACACCACCGGTGACGACAACACACACACACACACACTGTAACGCTGTAACACCACATCCGTGACGCCGTAACCAACACTACGTTACACCTCACGTTCCACGTAACGATAAACATGACACCATCACGTTGCGTCATTGTATCCGTTCAGCTAAGATTCCAATCATACGTCACAATGATGACCACGGTTCGAACCCCCGGGCGATGCCTCATGCATACACAGATACGATACTAAGTATGCAAGGGGGGGAGGGGGAGCACATGTAGTGTATATGTGTATGGACTTCGAATCGTCTTGGAGACCTGAGGAGTGTGCTGCAGTGTCTTCCTCAATGGTGGGGGGTTTAAACTCGACGCTAATGGGGGGTCTAACTATAATGGCCTCTTACAATCGACAGGTCTATCATAACCAAATCAACCAATCATTCTGCTTCTTTTCCTTACTCGTAATGTAGTTACCCATTAAGATTGTGTGAGAGGCCACATACTGGTCTTTTAAACCCACAGCCACCTGTTCTCACGAATGATATATCGAATGCCATTGAAAAAAAATATATATTCCTCCCAATATCAAATTCGCATCACAAAAGTGACAAGAAATTAGGAAGTTAACTTGTCCAATTATCATCTTAACCAAAGAACAACACCAGGTGATTAAATACACACCACTAACAGCAAGTATATATATATATATATATATATATATATATATATATATATATATATATATATATACAGTATAGTTGTGTGCCAACATATACACCCAGTAACCCCAACCTCTGACAGCCTTCTAACTCGTCTATCCCTCGAGCCAACCCAACCTTAGCCAATGTCTTCAAAAAAAAAAAAAAAAAAATTCCTTAAACATTACATTATGATCTACGGATTATTGATGCTAATAGGGAATATCGATGCTAAAAGTCCTTCGCCACCGATGGCGGGTTCATTTGCATATGACCAGGCACAAGAAATACACAGAACCAGTTGATGTCAGGAGGGAGGAGGGAGGGAGTGTGTGTTCTAGGTCGGGGTCGCAGCTTTGGCATTTAACCGACCACTTTTTGGCGCGCTTTGGCGCGAAATATTTGTTTACAATCCCGGAGCGTCAGCTGATCCGTACCCTCACATCACTCAAGTGTAAGTGTAAGTGTGTGTGTGTGTGTGTGTGTGTGTGTGTGTGTGTTCTAAGTGCTCCTCCGGGGCTTTGAGTCTGCAGTGGGGGAGTTACAAGTGACTCCTTACATATCATGAGCTGAGAGGAATGAATACCGCCACCACACACACACACACACACACACACACACCACACACACACACACACACGTCCGACTGATGCAGTCAGGGAAAAAAATTACCCAACACACTCCTCCCTCCTTCCCTCCTTCATCGTTCGCTATCCTAGCTACACATGTAATGTTTCTCAAAGTTCTAATATATATATATATATATATATATATATATATATATATATATATATATATATATAGATCTTACTAATATCTAAGTCATAACGTTATATCATAACGACCCGGACATGGCCGGGAATCAGCCAGGATATGATGTATGAATGTTGCTCTCGTTCGTGGTGGGAGGAAGAGGAGGAGGAGGAGGAGGAGGAGGAGGAGGAGGAGGGAGGAGGAGGAGGAGGAGGAGGAGGAGGAGGAGGAGGAGGAGGAGGGTAGGTAGCCGGTGTGGTGGTGGTGGGGGAGCAGCTCCTCGTCCTCGGGCCACTGTTGCAACACCCACCCAGCCACCCAGCCAGCCAGCCAGCCAGCCAGCCCGACACGAATAATATCACAACTGCTCTACAACCCCGGCTGCCATGTGCACTTGTGCCAGTGTGGGGCTAAGCCTTCTCACCCTTGCCATACTTGACGTGGCATCACGGCTCTGGGGGGGGCTGGGGGGGGACCAATGTTGGGGGTGTAATGGACGAGCAAACACGTCCTCTCAAGGGGGAGGTTTGGGGGGGGGGGATAAGGGCGGGACGGAAGGGCAGGGGGCAAGAAAGTGTTACTCTGCGTCTAAAGTCGTTGAAACCATTTCTTTTTTTTCAATGTCCACAAAATAGGTCTATGAAATAGGATATGCTCAGCAATTAAAAAAAAAAAAAACACGAATACATCGTGTGGACACAGTTCTCATAAATATTTATATTTACGTATGTAAAGGTTTATGGACCAGATACGTCACTTTTGCGTTACGGTTTTTAATTCATAAACGTACGGCTACAGTGCCCTCGATACATCAACCTCACAACACAGGATCAATTATTTCTGTGCAGCTTCACAGGTCTAGAAAATCCATTTTGGTCACATCCTTTAGTTATATTTACCTACATATAAGTACAATGCCTTGATAAAAACCTCCCCCCTCCTCCCTCATTCCCCCCCCAATTTTGCAAAACCTAATACGACCGAAGGCCAGACACCCCCGCTCTAACCCCGCGGTCTCTTACGTGAAGGAGGTCGGCCGTGTTTGTAAACAAAAAACACGTGGATCAATCAGCTGACGGGAAGTGACGGAATCGAACTGCGCGCGAGATGTAGGGTGTTCGCGCGTCAATGGGTTAGGTGGTATATATATATATATATATATATATATATATATATATATATATATATATATATATATATATATATTTATTTTATTTTATTTTATTATACTTTGTCGCTGTCTCCCGCGTTTGCGAGGTAGCGCAAGGAAACAGACGAAAGAAATGCCCCCCCCCCCCATACACATGTACATACATACGTCCACACACGCAAATATACATACCTACACAGCTTTCCATGGTTTACCCCAGACGCTTCACATGCCCTGCCTCAATCCACTTTATTCATTTTATTTTGCTTTGTCGCTGTCTCCCGCGTTAGCGAGGTAGCGCAAGGAAAGAGACGAAAGAGTGGCCCAACCCACCCACATACACATATACATACATACACGTCCACACACGCAAATATACATACCTATACATCTCAACATATACATATATACACACAGATATATACATTTAAACACATGCACATAATTCATACTCGATTCCATATTTTGTTCGTATGATGCTTACAGACGAACGCTAATTACTAGTTTCACTGCCACCGCTGAACACGACGGTACGACCCTTTCATAACGAACGACCCACAGACCGGTGGTACGACCCTCGGGCGAGACAGTACGGTCCTGGAACACGACGTGCACGACCCTTGGTCACGAAACTGACACATGAGCACACCTGGACGACCCCTTGGGTTCACGAAAATCTGGCCTTTGATATGATCCTAACCTAATGCTCAAGGTCAAAGGTCAAGCATACCCAAGGGTCGTTCCGTCGTGCTGAGGGAGTTACGTGCACGACGACCACTCAACAAGGATGAAACATTACCTGTAATTACACCCACAGAACACCCGAACAAAAGGAGACGAAGTATTCACACAACAGAACGAATTTCTTCATCGTAAAACATAATAACAGATTAAAGAAAACGTATGTCGCATCCTCCACCTTAATTATCAATCTTATTTACATATTATTATTTCCTTTTCTATTTTCTTCAATCATGTCTATAGTTACAACACTTTCCATTATATCCAAAGTGTTGCTTTCCCTCCATCTATTCCTCCTCTTCCTTGTTCGTCTATATAACTCTTTAACATCCTTTTAATTTTCTAAGTTTCTCTAACCCCACTTCCCTCCCTCGACCAACCCAACTCCCCCTTCCTAAACCTCCTCCATCCCACACCAACCCCCCCTCTTCCATATCTCTCCCTCTCACCACCCCCCCACCTCTCCCTCTCCCTCTCACCACCCCCTCCTCTCCCTCTCCTCTCCCCCACTCCCTGAAGGCCAGAGAAACCTAACATACTGAAGGCCGCAGCATCACCAGCTGAGGAAGTGTGTGAGGCTGGCAAAATGGAGAGAGAGAGAGAGAGAGAGAGAGAGAGAGAGAGAGAGAGAGAGAGAGAGAGAGAGAGAGAGAGAGAGAGAGAGAGAGGCAATACTCCCTCGGGGAACTGCTTAATAAGATATGGTAATGGTTTAAGTGGGTGGTGGAGGAGGGTGGGGAGGAAATACTTGCTAATCACGGTAGTTTCATGTTTAAAACTGTGAGGCAACGGCTTAACAAGGCTGTTGGGCCGATGGTTCAGAAGCGTAGGGCAATACCTCATCTGGGGGGAGGGAGGGGGTGGTTGTTAAAAGTTTAAGTGGGTGTGGGGGGGGGGATGTTAATTTCTAACTGGATGGGTTAATGGTTAGTAAAGGTTGAAGCCACAGTAAGTCGTCTTATTGACCCCACCCACCCAGTTACTACTCCTCCCATTACATTAAATTCCACGCCAGCAATGTACCAGTATACACACAAACACAAAAAAGAGACATTATTGTTAATAATCATCATTCTTACCATTATCTTGCAGAGGTTTCTGGTTGTTGCAATGCAGGAAGCGTCGTGTACAAGTCTGGTCATATGTTTGCAAATGAATTCCACCATCTTGGTCATATCGGTTTGAATTCTACATCCACGAACAGGCAGGTTGTACCAGCTGAGGGAGACAATGAAACTGTATCAATGATGAAATACAGAGAATAAAATTCATCACAAGTGTTATCAATCAAAAATCATCAGTAATAACATAAAATAAAAACTCCATAATAAAAACGTCATAAAAAATTTAGTTTTCATAAAAATCTTAAAATGTGTTTTTATATTTCTTTTACAGAAAAAAATCTATTAAGACAATTACTTCGTCTTCTAGTCGTATATGACTTTAATAAAGAAATAATTATACATTTAAATCTATTAAATGGCGTTATTATCATACCTTTTTTCTTTTAGGATTCCAGTAAAATTTATAAACAAATAATCAAGATCATTAACATATACTTTATGGTTTTTCCAATATACGATTTTCTCGTTTCTATTTTTCTCTCGTAGCAAATAAAGCAAATAAATTTCTGCCAACTTGTCCTTGTTATCGTTTTTTCTATTCTGATCTTCATTAATAAGGAAACGCACCATGACCATCCCAACTTAACCCTTTGATTACTTAACTGTGGATCCTGCGCCAGCCCAGAGCGGCGTACGTCATGTGGGTAGCCCGCTTCCGTGCCTGGCCTCAGAGCGGTCTGCTCCACATATATACACTGGTTTATTTCTATATACATTTAATCGATTAAGCATCTAATACGACGTGTGAACCCGTAACTTCTTCAGCAGGAGGAGACGACCCGTGAGTACGACGGTACGACCCTTGAACACGGTGGTACGACCCTTGAGCACGACCTTGAACAAGACGGTATACGACCCTTGAGCACGACGATATACGACCCTTGAGCACGACGGTATACGACCCTTGAGCACGACGGTACGACCCTTGAACACGACGGTATACGACCCTTGAGCACGACGGTATACGACCCTTGAGCACGACGGTACGACCCTTGGGTACAATGACCTTGACTTCAACCTGACTCTGAAACCTTATGTCAAAGTTAAGGCAACCATAGTCATGGAGTCGTACCTATTGCTCATGGGGTCGTACCGTCGTGCTCACATGGTCGTACCGTCGTGCTCACATGATCGTACCGTCGTGCTCACACGGTCCTGCCGTCGTACTCATGGGGTCGTACCGTCGTGGTGAAGGGGTTAGCGAGGTGGGACAGAAGGGCGTATGAGGTAGACTCCTACTTCCTTCAGTGTTTTATTCACTGATCTGGTTATTCACGTGATGAAGGCCACGTCCGTCTCCTTGAGAATGAATAATGTCAAACAGGTCCAGTGAAAACCTTCTTTGGTCAACGGGGATTTTCTCCCGTATATATCATTGTGTGTGTGTGTGTGTGTGTGTGTGTGTGTGTGTGTGTGTCTTGCTCCATACCCCTAACCTTTACACATATGCCTTATATGTACATATTCAGAAGGGAAAAATAGATCAAATAACCTGAATAAAAAAGACTGAAAACCTTTTCACCTTATACAAGCAGGACGAATTGAAACTTATTTCTACACCAGATGTCAAAATCGTCCATCTTAGCTCACTCTACCCTACACCTCCCCTGCCAATAACAATATACCTCTCATGAATCTACATGTAATAATAATAATAATAATGATAATAATAATATTAATAATAATAATAATAATAATAATAATAATAATAATAATAACAATAACAATAATGATAAAAATGATAATAATGATAATAATAATAATAATAATAATAATAATAATAATAATAATAATAATAACAATAATGATAAAAATGATAATAATGATAATAACAATAATAATAATAATAATAATAATAATAATAATAATAATAATAATAATAATAATAATACGTAAATTCCCTAAAGTCGTCCCTGTAAAAAAAACTAAGAGCAGTAGCAATCCTTGAATGAGTCGGGTTCATTTATTTACCATTGAATTTACAATCTATTTTTTTTTTCTTTCAGTCGTCTGATATTTACGTTGACTTTTAACACAGCTTCTGTACACTAACTTCTTCCCAAACTGTTGGAAAATATAATCTTGTTTTTTACTGACCCAGTCATCCCCTGTAATGATTCGATTAAATATAAATTATCAAGATTACTTTTCATATTCACACATACACAGACACAGACACATACCACTTATATATATATATATATATATATATATATATATATATATATATATATATATATATATATATATATATAACGTTAGAGGGAAACACTGAAATACAAAGTAACTTGAGAGTGGAACAAATGCGTTGACCTACTTAACTATTTTACTGTATCACATAACTGGACAAACACGTCACACATTCATTCATTTCCTTTTCTTATATAAAAAAAAGTCGTTGATAAGTTCACAAAAGTCCCATTCATTACCCTTGTGTATATCTATAAAGTAATTAAAGCCTCTTAATTAATGTTTATATATGTATACTTCCCTCGAGATATATCATCGTAGTAGTCTAATTACGTAATCTTTACCAATATTCTGGAGAAATCCAATATTGTGGTAGTATTATACAGCGTCGGGGTTAATTAAGACCTCTCTCCCATCATCCCGTTAAATTATTAAACTGTGTCGGCTAATTAACGCATCTCATCCGATCCCACGGGAAAATACACTACTGTGTCGGATGATCAAGATATTACTCCCAATATCCCGGGAAAGTGTTATACTGTGCCTGTTAGCGAAGACAACTCTCCCAATATCCCGGGAAAGTGTTATACTGTGCCTGTTAGCGAAGACAACTCTCCCAATATCCCGGCAAAACATGATAATGTGTCTACTAAAACATGGCATCTAAATCAATATACGGGCGTTGGATTCATAAAAAAAAATCATATAAAATAAATCACATTTCACTTGCCAAGTCATCTAGCTTAATAACCACAGAAAAATGCAACAGAAACTGTCTCAAGAATACATCAACAGACTCAAACAGACAGGGTGACATAGACCATCCAGACACAGAAGGCAGACAGACACTAGCGTTAACATACTGTCTGTACTTAATGCAGCAACAGCTAAGTCAAAACCTCGTCTGCATGACTTACTTGGCAAGAAATCTGTAAGTAAAAATACTCAAATACTTATTTTCAAAGTAAAATATACTTTCATCAAAATTATATTTTTGTACACTCGCCATGCGTGAGAAAGCGCTAGTATTAGCATGAACACCTGCTAGTAATAACACTGCTAGTATTAGTATGAACACCTGCTAGTAATAACACTGCTAGTATTAGCATGAACACCTGTTAGTAATAACACTGCTAGTATTAGCATGAATACCTGCTAGTAATAACACCGCTAGTACAGAAGACAGCGTTAACAGACTGTCTGTACTTAATGCAGCAACAGCTAAGTCAAAACCTCGTCTGCATGACTTACTTGGCAAGAAATCTGTAAGTAAAAATACTCAAATACTTATTTTCAAAGTAAAATA